>NW_009727665.1:276-23542 GCF_000703405.1 Apaloderma vittatum
GCCCGGGAACGCTCCTGAAAACACGCCTTTACCTCTCGGGCGGCATGGAAACGCTGGATCTACTGATGTCATTGCTAGGAGGTAGCTCTGTTCTACAGGGCATGTCGTGTTCCCTTACTTAGTGGCTTTCATCCTGCGGTGTCTTCTGAAATGCCGCTAGAATAAAGAGATTTTAGTCCATCGGTGAGGTTTGTTGGTGCAGCGAGACTGCTTCTTGGGGAAGTGTGTCTAGCTTGCTTACTGACAGCTACCTTGTTTTAGGTTTCTTGTCTGGAAAGCCACATCACGCGACACTATATCGAGTTTCTGAAATGTGGCTTTGGCAGCAAAGGAAACTTCTTCAGCAGCTAACTAATATTTCCTGAATAAAGCAGCAGTTGAGAACAGTTATCTGGCTTAATTTTGGAGATTAGGAGGGCCGTTGAAACTCTTTTAACTTTTCTCTGATAGTAAATATCTTTATTACTGTTAACAGTGCTTCAGTTTCACTGAGGCTGAAAGATGTCCCTCACAGGGGGCACTGAGCACTTCAAATATCCAGCTGTTGTGAGCCATTCTAGAGAGCACAGTGACTCTAGCAAGCACAGTGATCACACTGCTATCAGACTTGGCTTTTAGAATTGGCAGTTTAAGTGTCACTGGATGTGTTCCTGTGTGACCTACTGTAGGTGATCCTGCTCTGGCAGGGGGGGTGGACTAGATGATCTTTTGAGGTCCCTTCCAACCCCTGACATTCTGTGTGTAAACTGGTGTTGTAGTGGGAACTCTGTAGAGCTCGTTTAATATAATTGTGGCTTAAATGAAGAATTGCTTTTGTTAGCCCTCCAATCAGCCTTTGTAGTTTTTAAGTGATACCACAGATAATATTTTCTGTGACTGTAGTAGTCTTCTCCTATTAATTAGCAGTTGCAAACATAATTCAGTGCATTAGCTTTGTCACTTTCTGGCGTGTAAAATGTGTTAGGTTTCTGCAGTTGAGGCAACAGACTAGTTTCTTTTACTACAGAGTAACTACTGACAGTCGGGGCTTTGTGCCAGTGTCTAGTAGCTGGGTGCTTCTATGTAACGTTATCCTACAACCTCAGGAAAAAACTTTGTGGTGCAAATTGAGGCCCCTTCTTGGAGATAGCCTCCACCGTCTTCTGCCAGAGCATGGGGCTTGGTCAACAGTGAGAGGAGAAAAATAAGAGATAATGAGAAGATATGAGCTGAATTCTTTAGAAATCTTTAGCTTGTTTGCAGCCTGTTAGTCATCTGAGTGAATGCTCATGAGGATAAGGTAATGATCACAGGAGGCTAAGGGGATTAGCATGGGTGGGTCAGATGTGAAAGCTTGTTTGGCAATGCCTTGACTTTGGGACAATAGAACATTTTTTTTCCCTCCAAAATACCTCACCACATCTCACTGTTTTAGTTTCCCATTCACATTGAGTGGTAAGCACTAAGCTGAATATTTCATGTGTCAGCTTTAAGTATTTTGTGATGAATTTCCTCACAAATACCAAATGTGCATATGGAATGAAAAAAAGGATGTAGGTAGTACAGTGATAGATACAGAAAAAGGGGGCTATGGGAAATGAAATACCTCCCTTCAAACTTAGCTTTGAGTTTTTGAAATGTGGAGGAAGATGGTGCTTGTCGGTTGTTGAGCACAGTATGTTGGCTTTTGTGCCAAGCCTGATGGAGCTGCTTGTGCTCTTTGAGTCCTAGGGCATGTGTAGTTTCTTTCCTTACTGAAACACAAACACATCAGAGAAAGCATTTCATAGACTCATAGAACGGCCTAGACTGGAAGGGACCTTAGAGATCATTTAATCCAACCTCCCTGTCGTGGGCAGGGACGCCTCTCTGCTAGATCAGGCAACACGTGGGGACCGAACAGGGATCGAACCCGCGACCTTGGTGTTATCAGCACCATGCTCAACCAACTGAAAATCTAAGCCTAGAGTTAAACATGGATTCAGTATTAGAAAGTAAATAATGAAGTGTCTGAGGGTTGGGGAAGGAGAAATGAATCTGACAAGGTAGCATGATGCCATTTCAGGGTTACTGACACATAATCCACGTGTTTCTATTGCACAACTCTAGACCAAAGGGGAACTTCAAACCTTGCTGCTAGTGTAGGGATAATTGACAGAATCTTAGACAATAAATTCCAGCCAGTGAGTAATTTGGTGCTGTATTGTTTTCCTCATTTTTGGCATTGCTAGCTGTATGAAACTGAGAGTGAGTGTATGTTTTTTTTCACAAAATGTAACTACTTCTATGTTGCGTGACTTCTGAACCATTGTTTTACCAAATGCTGTTCTTAATATAGAGTTTGCTTGACTACTTCAAGTGTGTTGACACAGTCTCTAAGGGTCTGAATTTGTGTGCTGGTCCCAAGCCTGGCACAGGTTGCTCAGCTTTGGCTTCAGCAGCTTTTCGGACTTGTAACTCCTTGCTTGCTGAGTAAAAACACTGCAGCCTCCCTGACATGCTGCTTTTCAGAGATGCTCCCTAGGTTCCTCTTCAGGCTGACTGAAAAGCTTCATTTTTGGTTTAACCTGCTTTTAGATTGTTTTGTAGTGAATAGGATATTTTATAATCAGTAGCAGACGATAAACTGAAGAATTGTCTACTCAAAGAAAAGAGGGATATTTTCTTGAAGTTAACTACTGTTATCTCTGTTAAGCCTTTCCAGCTAAAGATAACTTATTTCTGGCTCTAAGGCGGAATGCCACACCTTTGCTTGTTGCAGCTGAACTGCAACAGTTTGTCTCTTCTTTCAAGTCAGATATGATGAGTTGGAAAATTCCTTGAGAAACCTTGGTGGCATAATGGATTTCTTGGTATTTATTCTCTTAGGTTTGGCAGGAGACCCCTTTGGATATGGATGGCAGCAGTTACAATAGCTATTTGAACAGTGGATTGCATTGTCTTAATTTTGAACTACATATTTTAAAGTGTGCTTTATGTTTCAGTAAATCAGGCTTCTGTGTATTTTGTGCATCTGGCTTCAAGATGGACTAATGTCCCTTTCTGTCTCTGGGTAACAGCTTCTTAAGCCTTCTTTGGCCTTTGAGAGCACCACTGACTGTCAGTACTGCTTTTTCAGCTGTAATTCAATGTGTGCGAGTGCCAGTAGCACCGTGGTAGTAGAGTACAGAGGTTCAGGTGTGGTTCAGCTCCGTGCAGTGGGCACTCGTCTAGCTGTACCCTCACCAGTGTTCAGGCTTGAGCACAGTAGTCCACACTTAATGCGTTTAGCTTTCTTGTATTAACCTTCAGTGGTTTCTGATTTCTTAACAAGGCAGGATTCAGTCTGTGGAATGTGGGAACGTCAGTATGCTTTTACTTTCCGTGATGGGGGAGATTTACTCTCTCCTCGATAGGACTAGGAAAGCAGTTTTACTCAGGCAGTTGGTTTATTATCTTTTTTTTTTTCCGTGATATCCTCTCCTCTGGGGAGGCTTTATCTTTTAATTGTGAACAGAGTGCTCCTTCCTCCAAAACACTGAGGCTGCCAGCTACCTCGAATGATGTGTTAGTTGGATACAGCATGATGACGTGTTAGCGGGGTACAGCAGCATTAATCAGGGCAAGTGCAAAATGGCCTTGTGTAAACACTGAAAACGGTCTAGCTACAGGAGTTCAGACCTCCTGGTGGTGGACTTGGGTCATCAGCTGCTGTAGAGCTATCCCAAGACTTCCTTCCTGTAGATAGGAAGCCATAAAGCAGCTTCATGTGACTAAACTCAATGCAGTTGTGTCATTCTCTTGCCAAATGGCAAGTGCACAGCTGCTAAATAGCCTTTCCTTTATAATGCTTTTGTACTTTTATAATTTCGTTTATGGAGACAGGTTATTCATCTGCAAACTGGACTTGGGTAACAAATTGTTTCCTACCTTAACAGAAATCAACAATGTCAACAACCTAATCTGAGACTGCAGGGATTTGTCTCTCTTAGCTGGCAAAGGTGTGTCTTCTAGGGCTGGATCAGGAACTTGATGTAATCAGGTGATGTACCTGTGCAAGCACAGCTGGTTCTCTTCTCCCTTAAGTTCTGTTTTCTTTCCACCACTATATTCAAGTGTGTCCAACAGCAATTGAAGCAAATCCAGCTTTGTCTTTTCCTGCTGTGCTTTCCAGGTAGCCAGCGTTCAGTCAGAATTCTGAGTCCTTTGGTGACAGGCAAGTATAACTCAATTTTATAAAGACTATCTTATCTCATGCAAAGTTGTTCATATGTCAAGCCTGTCAAGGGATGTTCCTGCTTTCAGCTGTTTCTCAGAAATGTTAGAGTTAGTAAATAGTGTGATCTTTCAAAAATAATTTAAATTCTTGTTTTTTCTTTACTAGTCCAAGATGGTATAGACCCTGGGTCCTAAGTAGGCGATCTTGCCTCATTCTTCTGTGCAAGGACTTGTACCAGGTATCCCTATCCCTCTGGGAGTGGTGCTTACATTAGAAGACAAGTGATTCGAGGAGACTGTAAACTCCTCAGGGATTTTTCCATTCTCTGACATAGATTTAGGAGTCTGAAGTGGTGACTGAAGTCACCAATTTGTTCACAAAATGGCACTGAGATGACAGGATCTTTCTGAACCATTGGAGTGAGTAAATTACTGGGCACCTCCGTTTACATGTGCGGTAGAAAACAGACCTTCCTTAGCTAAGAACCAGCATTTCTTACCTACTTGTCTGTGTTATACCCCAGGAACATCTGGGCAGAGGTGTCAGACAGCCCAGCAGTGCTGTAGCTTAGGTACAGAACGATTGTGTAGTGCCGACACCAGTCAGCAAACACCCCTTCAGCGTGCTGCCACGCAGGAATTACAGGGCAGACTTTAGCTGCTGAGAGTCTTTGTGGGTGTGATAACCCTGCGCCGCTGTCATGGCGCTTGTCGGGGAGCAGTTGTCAGCTGGGCTGTGCTGCAGCCTTGGTTTTCCTCCCTAATTGCCATAGTCACTCATTGTAACTGCAGTGGGTCCTGCCCACTAGATTACCTGTATTGCTTTAACTGCTGATGATGTGGAATACGTGTCCAGGTGGGTTTGGATGGCTTGCCTGTCCTTCCTTCCAAGAGGGAGAAAGAAAAATACTCAAGAGGTTTTTACTTATACAGGAGACATGATAATAGTGACAAACCCTGGATTATATAAAAGTAGCTTTTGTGTTTGAGGTCCTTATTGTCAATGCTCCATGTTTCTAGTAAAAAAAAAATGGAAACAAAGTAAATCATTAAGTACAGTAACTGAAGCCCTTTTTGCAAGCAGACAGTGTAAACAATTGCCACTAATATATGCTGACTCTTCTAGAGCACAACAACCATTCATCTTTTTCCCTTAGTAGGTTACCATTATGTTGGAGAGTAACCCAAGGGTAGCTGTGCTTGGCTAACAGGATTTCAGTTATAAAAAGGTTGAAACCTGAAAGCATCTTTGCCTGGTTAAGAGATGGGGATTCCAGCCATTCTAAGAGCCTTGTTAAAAAGATTTAAATTGTTCAAATGTGCAAGGTTGCTTTGTTAGCTTTGTAGTTTTCAGTTTAAAACAAACTAACTTTTTGAGGTAGATTTCTTTAAGATAAATGGTTATATAAGCAAGGAAGTATTAGTTTTGTTTGACTTGCATTTTGTATCTCATAGTTTTAATATGCTCTGCTTGTTTTTTTGATGTAGGTATGTTAGATAAGGAAGGATGCTGGATTTAGTTCAAATCACATATCTAGCTCTTGCTTCAATCATTTTACCTTCAGTCTCTCCATGCACGAGACCATAATTTCGGAAATGAGGTATAAAGGCAGAGATTATCTTATGACTTGCAATTGAAAATACGCAGCTAGAATAACTATGTAAGCAGCCTTTTTTCAGAACCTTTTGGAATACAAAGGAAGCATCTGCACTAAGTGAAATTTCTTTGATGCTAGTACATTTTTGATGATTCATCTAGTAGATATCCATAACATAGTATTTCCAGCCAAGTGAATAATGAACTTCACAAAACTTAACTTTTTGCAGTTGAAAAGTCTAGGAACTCTTCAGCTGTGTAGGTCTGCAGTACTGCACTTGCTCTAGCAAAGATAGTTGTCAAAGAGGGTGCTGCAGTTTATTAAGAGCTGGATGTTTTATCAGTTTTTGTGTTAAATAGCAATGAATGTTGTTATGAGAAGTACAAGCAATATTCTCAACTTGTAGATACAACATAATAAAATGGAGCAATACTTTTATATAACTTAGAAATATTCCCAGGACAGATTGATTCAACATAGTTTTGCTTTTCTGTGTTCTTGACATTTTGATTGTAGACTCTTACTATTTGTGGGCTGGTGATGATTCATGCATTAATCACTAGTCAACACTGAAACTGTCTTCACAAACTCAGCAGCTACTTTACTGTGAAATCCAACGAGCTCTTCCTCTGCCTCAAACTGGCTACAGCAAAGAGTAGGCAGGACCTTCTTTCCTTCAGTGTCTTGATTCGCTCTTTTCTATTTTGGGGGTAATTTCTCTTTGCCCTTGTGCACCTTACGTTTCACTCGGTTTTCATCTGCATTTCTCCAAGACCATGGGAGCAGGCGATGCTGCAGCAGCGCGGTGCTCTCTGATCGCCAGGCTGCTGCACGTCAGCTTACTCACAGCGAAGCTGCCCTCTCACCACTTCATCGACAGCTCAGTGTCTTGTGCTGGATGCGCCTGTGTCATCACTGACACTGCAGATCTGGCAGCTGCTGAATGTTTTTGAAGAAGAAACGGCATTTTATAGCATTTGTTCCGCACTAATGGAATTGGGATTCCTATCGTGATGTGAACTTAACCTTGCAAAAGCCTAGTAGTTATGCAGGTGGTATTTTTTTTTTACTCTTTCTTTGTGCCCTTTATTCTCGGTTGCTTGAACTAGTTGAGGGTGATTTGTCAGCTCTTCATACCCAGAGTCTGTCTTCCATTTGTTGCTTTCTGCTACCTTTACGTTGTCTTCTGTTGTTCTCTGAATCATCTATAATGGACAAGTCTCTCAGATTTTCCTTTAGGTCAGCAACGTTTTTCTTAATTTTTTTTTAGTCTCTTCTTTCCTCTGCATTTTTTCTAAGCTTTTTTTTCTTCTTTTACTGCCTATTGCTTGTTTACTTCTAGCTCTAAAATTGCTGAGATTTTAATAGCTATCAGACAAGGGAGTCAGCATGCACACAGGTTTTCATTATAGGAAGTTTTCAGTTGGTAGTGTTGGTTCAAGTGGCCGTGGACTCTTATTCTTTACATCTATGTTGTTTTCTACCCTCTGCTAGAAATCTTCAAGAAAGTGCAAGTAGCTTGCTCTTGAGAAAACAAGTGCTTAGGTAAAATGTAAACAAGTTTCAGATGTAAATTCATATCAAAGAAAACTTTGCAAATTGAATCTTCCATGTGGAGGAGCATTGACTCTTCCTAGTACTGTTCTCAGCTACAATAAATAGTGTTTTCTTTGTGAGTATATGTTTCTTAATGAGTGTTGAGCTGGCTGTAAAGGCAAAGGTAGGACAGTTCTGCTTTGAAATATCAGTTTTCTATACTATCCATTCTTAAGCAACTTCTTTCTTCTCTCCATCTCTGGTTTCAAGTCTAGAATCTTTGAACAGCTGGGTAAAGTGCATGAGTTCCACCCTAAGTTTTGTCGCCCTTTGGTGCTGGGGGAGGATATATTGTTGCTAAGGAGAAAGCACAAGGGAAAATACTTACTGAGTGCCAGAGAAATCGGTTCCAACAATTGTGTTCCTACAACGGACTGGCCTTCTACTGAAGTCCAGCTGGCAAAAGTCCAGTTTTTCCTAAGAAGTGTCTTAATACAATTGCATGTGCCACAGTTTTATGGGGAAAAGTTTTAAAATTGGGATTTGCTTTCTAAAAACTTGTTGGGGAGGGAAGCTAGCTAATGGATAATCCCTCAGCTGTATCTTTTTGCTGTATCAGCAGTTGAATGGATTAGTGTGTTTGACTCTTTAAAGCTTATTTGCTTGAGATAGTGGTTTATGTCTTGCAGCTGCCTTTTTTTATCGGGTTTTCTGCAAGACTGAAGTTGTTGCAAATGCAAGATGATAAAGCATGAGCATGAGAATGGTGCAGGCTTTTTACAGTAAGGTTTGCTTCAGATGTGTATGTGTGTGTGGTGACAAACTGAGAATCAGACATATAAAAAGCTCTACAATAAAGATCTCGGAACGCCTGATTTCAGATACAGGAGCACCGCCCAGTAGGAGATAACAGCTCTCTGGCTGTATCCAGCGTGCTGCCACACATCCCCTCGGTGAAGCTTCGCCGGCAGCGAACAGCTATCACAAAGGGTGATCCTGTGCTCCTCTCGCCCGCGTGTTCTTACCCTGTGAAGGCAGCACTAGTGTGGTCACATGTGCTAGTGGTGCGAGCGTGGAGACCGGAGGGGAGCGGGTCAGGCAAAAGCCAGGCTTTTGTCAGCAGGTCAGCCTGAGATTGAACCGGTCAGGAAAACAGAACCTCCGTCTGCGTCAAGGTCTCGGCCCCATCCTCCTCTCAAGTGCAGAGAACATGATGACATTAAAGAGAGGTTCTCCTGGCAAGGGTGGCACGCTCCATCATGTTAGTTTTGGCAGCCCCTCCAAAACATCTGCAGTCAATCCAAGCTTTCTAAATGCTGCATTCAGTGCACGTACAGCTGAGTGGCCTGGTACAGCGGGAATGAAGGCTGCGGGGGGAAGGCCGAGCGCTGTAGGCACACAGGATCAAATATTCTACGTCGACTTGGCTGCTGTTTGGAATGTACTCCTAAAATGCGTGGTTGTACGTATTCGTCTCTTTGGAATCAAAAATGAAACCTTGCGTGACATCAAGTTAACCTCTTGTCATTCTTAACAGGCTTTTTACAGGCTTCCTCTCCATTTGAGGTGAAAGATGGAAGTGGTAAGGTCTGCCTAATCGCTGATCTGACGGTAGCCTTCTCAGTGGAATACAAAAGCAGTGGGCAAAAAGAGGTGAGTACCTCACTTATTGTGTCTCTAACTTGTGTTTATGAAATGTGTGGTGTTCCTGCATGTGCACAGTATTTAAACTTTGAACAAATATTTAAGCATGAAAATCTCGGTCAGTGAAGGTTTTCCCTCCTCGCAGTCATGTTGCATCAACTTTTTTTATTGCTGATGCTTCTTCTAATTAAACAGAGTTAAGGCTGCCTGAAACCACCACAAACAGTACGTGTGCGAAATCACTTTTGTGACTGAAATTCCATGTTAGTTCTGTTGGTGGCTAAAACTACTTTCATTAGAACTGTAATGGGAAAAAAAGGGGAAAAATGCTCCCAGATGTCTTTGGTGAACTTGGTCATGCTTACGTGGACTAAATCTGAAGTGGTTGTTGGCACCTGGCTTTTCAACTTCCCTGAAATCTGTGATCTTTACTGAGTAAATTTCTAGCTTTTAGTGTTTCTACAGACTAGGGCAGCACACACAAGTTGTTCCGTATTCACAGTGAAAGCCTGTTAATGGGAAATCAAGAATTTTTTTTCACAAATACTCTGATTTTCAGTTTACATTTTTGGTATCTTTACCACTCAGCTGTGGGTTATTTATAATCTCATTGTAGTCACATGTTTTGATGCACTCACACTGAAGTTGATTTTTTTTTTTCTTAGTCACCAATGTAATGTGAGATTAAAACAAAACCCTACTGCTTTGCCGGGGTGCACTTCCTAGGTATGATTGGAGCTGTGAGTTATATTGCAGTCATGGTCCACTTTTTCAGCAGTGCTGATGATCTGAAGTCCTGCTGATACTGGTATGCAAGTTTGAATTCAGAGGTGACTGTTTTCATAACGAGCTTTCAGCAGTTTCTTCTTTTAAGCAGTAAGCTCAAAATTTTCCATTAAATATTGTATTGGTCTTCAGGTACTACTCAATATGTAACGAAGTATTCTAGCCAAACTATGTAGGCTGTACCATTTGCTTTTGTTCTTGCTCTGTTGTACTGCAAGAAGCAAAACTTAAATTCTCCCATTTTTCACATGACCAGGGTTGGCCAGATTTGCTTCATCTAGTGCAGAAGTATCTGCAAATTTATAGTGCTGGTTTGGAGAGGGAAGTCTAAGAGGTGCTGTACATACTATATTGTCTTCAGATTTCGGAGAGCAATACTCTTAGAAGTTCAAGTGCCAGTAACATGCTACTTGCTGTATACAGGCATATAATTAGACATCTTATACCATATTTGAATGTCAGATGTATTATAACAGTTTCTTAAGATATTTTAAAAGCAGTGGGAAAAGATCATCCTATTTACATGTGCTTTGTTTTCTACAGTTTGCACACTTTTTCCTTCCACAAAATGCTACAGTGGAGCCACAGAGCTCATGTGGTAAAGGTAACACATCTCACCCAGTTCTGGTACTGGGTTTTGGAGCAGGACATTCATTAAGCCTGAATTTCTCAGAATCTGCAGACACATACCAAGTTGAGGAGCTAGTTTTCTACTACAATCTTTCAGATGCAACTTTATTCCATAATTCAACTGCAGGTAAAAAGAAAACTTCCTGTTCTCATTGTGTAACCCTTCCAGATGTAACTGATGTGTTTTTTTTCTGTAAATGCTGTTACATACTAATCTTTTTACATATGATCTTTTTACAGGGGACATGAAGAGAGTATCACATAAAAATATTATTCAGGCACATATGGGCACAAAATACCAATGCATCAACTCCAAGCAAATCAACATGAAGAATGTGAACGTTACTTTTAGCAATGTTACTCTGGAAGCCTATCTCACAAACGGCACTTTCAGTGTGAACAGTAGGTATCTTGTAGCACAAAATGTACTTGGTGAGCTAATATTTTCGGTAATAGATTATTGCTTTTTAAGTCCAGTCTTAATCATATTTAGGTAGATACAGACTGGATCTGAAGCTCTGATAATAGTATCTCTTGAAGTGAATGAACCTGTTTCAGGTTTTCTCTGTGAGGGTATCCCTTCTAGCATCCCTGGCTAGAAGATGCAGGTATTGGGGAACATTCTATCTGTCCATGAGTATCTATGGGTGTCAGTGTGTGTTGCAGTAGGTTGACTAGACACATGGCCAAAATCCTAGTTTGAGAAGGATCTGGTAACTGCCAGATATTACGGCTCTGCCAAAGTAATTGGAACTCGTTACTGCGTACTCTGGGGAAAATCAGTGGTATAACGGCAGGCAGTAAGAGCTCTGGTCACTAGGGAGCAGATATGTATATCTTGCTACATGAGGCTTTATGCAAGCTGTAACAGTGATGTTCTTTCTCTGTCGAGCTCGATCGCAAAGTCATTTTTTTTGTCCTAATTGCTTGAATTGAAAAGCATTTCAGAATTTCACTGCTGTGGCGATTAGGAGGCGGGCTGCTTCATGGTGCGTTCATGTCCTTTGCTTTTGTGGCAACACTATTTGAACGTGAAGAGCCGTGTAAACTGATCACCTGTGCCATCTCAAAGAGTGATAAATCTTTGCCTTTTGGGAGCAAGTAAGAAGTCTTCATCCTCTCTGGGAAATGTAGAACTTTTCTTGTGCTGTTAATCTCATTTAGGTACCTGTTAAGTTGAAATTAATCTTAAAACCTAGAGTAGTCAGCACTGGCATGGGGCAGATAGATGGAAAAAGTGCCTTCTATGGGAGTCACTCTGCCTTGTCCCATGTCTTTGAAAAGCACCTCGCATGCAGTCAGTACCGGCATTGACTTCTTTTACTGCTGCCTCACATGACTGGCTCAGATTTCAGTGCGTGTCGTTCTCTTGATCAGTCTTTCCACTGAATTAGTTTGCAGCAAAGATGTGGACCTACATTTGTCATTTAAAAAAACTCCAACAATTTGATTTCTTTTATTCCAGCCTTCAGAACTAGCTCATTTTTAAAATATGGTTTCTCAATCCAGTTACCATACTGGGTAAGTATGGTAAGTGATCAGTTACCAGCAGGCTTGAACATAGGCCATGATATTGGGAGAAGCTGTTTTTTAACTTCTACAAAACTTCAAGAAAATCTCTCTGCTGTGTAATACCTTTAAGATCACCTGTTATCTGTTCTTACATAGTCCTTTGGTTAAAAAAATTAAAAATTGCATTGTTTCTGAAGGATGTTCCTTATGCAACACAAGTTCGTCAACATTTGCTTTATTTATGTTCCTATACTCCTCTTCTTCAGATTAGTATAAATGCTTTAATTTGCTGTGGTTACTTCTCCAAAGTCTTGACGAAACTATTGATCCTCAGAAAAACGTGACATTTTCTGGGATAGATACTGGTCTGAGTTCAAGCTTTTATATTTCTGGGATTTTTGTTTCCACATTCTTGTTATCCATACTGCCATGCAGTTTCTTTCTTTAAATTATCATCAGCTCTAAGTTTTTATTACTGTCTTGGGTCTGTACCCAGATATTTTTTTCCATTCCTACTGCACAATGAACTATATTTTTTTAATTCACATGGTTAAAGAGTTCTTACTTTGTCCTTTTTATTTTTTTAATCTTCTTGATTCCTCAAATCACATTGTTCCTTCCAGATCAGTGCCTTACCATTCTTGTAGGCCTGAGACACCTAGTTATTGATAAACTCTAGCTCTGTAATTCTCCCTTAACTTTTTTTTCCCCTCAACTCTTTCATTTGAGGATGTATCTGCTGGTGATCTGGCAAGGTGAGCTGAAGGCAAGAAGAGCCAGTATTCAGTGCACCTGCCCATTGCTAGTCACGGTAACTTCTGCCAGTGTTCCTAGAAGTTAGTGACTGAGGTTATGGAAGTGGTTAGCTGCAGCTCTGAAGAAAAGGAGGCTTTAGTTTTATCTGCATTGGTAGTTTTGTCAGCTGCTTTCCTGTAACTGTCAGAAAAAGACATAAGAATTTGTCTCGTTTCCATGTTGGTCTTGAAGAGTTACTAGGAGCTATGCTGTAATTCAATTCAGTAAAAACACTGAATCAGGACTCCGCCCAGGACAGTCTTCCACTTGAAGTGATTTGGTTGTTTCCATCTCTGCCAACTCGAGTCAGAGGCTGTATGTGTTGAGGTCATGCAGATGGAGGGGACTTCTCCATTGACGTACCAAGTACCACTGCTGTTTGGTTTATTTGTTAAGAAATTATCACATTTTGGGACCCTGACCAGTATTGATATACAAAAGATACAGTCACTACTCCATTCTTCCACCTTCCCTCTGCTCTTTGACTTCCCAGTAATGGACTAGAAATTGAAAAGCATGCAGAAGGTGTGATTTCTGAGCCATAATCTCAAGTTAAGTAGCTGTTTAAGTTCAGAGGTGATTTATTAGATACCTAGTGTCTGCAGGATACATATGGATTAAGTTTTGGAAGTAGAGCCTTTGAGCTGGAATCGACTGCAGTTGCTGTCATCCTTACAAAGTTGCAAGCTGTTACTCCTGACAGGTGGAGAATGATCTTGGCTCAGAACATGGAAGCTTCTACTATAGTAACCTCTTTGCTGTGACCTTTTGACTTTGGCTTAGACGTTCAATGCACGAACCTCCTTGGGTCCCAGATCAAGTTAAGGTCTTGCTGCCAGGCGTTTCAGAGTTCTCTGGCAAATAAATTAGAGTTGCTGTTCTTTCCTCCCGCCTTTTGCCTTGGAAGTTGCTGCTGAACTGGATGAAAAGGCAGTCATACATATCTTCACTCAGCCTTGTGCCTCCAGCAGCAGGTGGCTGCTAATGCAGGAGTGAAGGGAGGAGGGATGTGAGAGGATGTAGCAGAGCACTTGCTCTCAGAAGCAGTGTCTTAGAATCCCGTCCTTAAGGGTAGAAGAGCCACAATGTTGTCATGAGGGCTTGAGAGGGCCAGTAGTATTTTCATGTTAACTGTGGGTATTGCCAAAATAAGGACAGAAGGTCATTGGTTGGTGTAACTGAGGGACAGAGGGCAAGGAGAGCACCACACCTCCCAGGAGACCACTTTTAATAGTGGGCAAAACTGTTCCTCTGCTTCTAGCACACGAGCACCCAGAGTGTCTGAGGGGAAGTTTTTTCAGCCTTGCCATGAATGCTGGCTCTGTCCACACAGCAGTATCTGGTTTGTCCTGACTTAGTGGCAAAGGGAAAGGACAAACATGAGTGAAAATGGATGCAGTTGCCATCAAATTCTCTAAATAACTGCAGAGGTGACATTTTCACATGCTACATTTTAAAAGTGTCTCAAACTTTGCAAGAAGTTTAGGTAGCGTTTTACTGTTTTTCTCTCAGCTTTTGCAGTCTTCTATTAGGAAAAGCTACTTGAAATTGTCTTTCCCTCAAGGATTAAAAAGGTAGATGATCCCACAGCTTCATTTAGTTTTAGTAATGACTGTTTTCCTTTCTCTCCAGAGACAGAATGTGCTGAAGACCTGTTCTCCACTACTGTAGTGCCTACAACTCCCAAACAGACTACTAGCCAGGTTCCAACAACTAGTCCAGCACCAACTGCATCGCCCCCAAATCCTGCAGTTGGTAAATACAATGTGACTGGTCCAAATGGAACCTGTGTACTTGCCTACATGGGGTTGCAGCTTAATATCACCTATCTGAAAAAAGATGAAAAGGTACATTTTTTTTTTTATATCTTCTTCAAAGCCTTTAGGTTCCTTCTTTGGGGAAGAATATTATTATTATGTTAACTTTATCTTGGAAGAAAACCCCCACACCAGTTCTTTGTAGTGTTCAGCCATGATTGTCCTCTGTTTGAATTACTTAACTCAGACTAGTGATGATTCAGACAGTTCTCTTCTACTGAAGAGAACTGTCATTCAATATTTTTCCATTCAGTAAGAGTACTAAATTCATCTGTCAAATCCAGGAAGTGTATATGGCCATTCCACAGAAGCAGTAAAAATTATCAAGGTAGCAGTAGGGGGTATCCTATTATCAAAATGCCGAGATTTTTAAACTGTTAAAATACAGGAATTTAGCCTGAGGCACCTGAATGAAAGCCTAACTATTAGAACAAAAAAATTATTGCTGTAAAACTGGACGAGTTTGTCGCTTAACTTCCAGCCAGCACTGAAGAGGCTTGGATTTGACTTTAATGCTTAAGAGCTATTTAGTGGCTGCTTTTAACAGCAAAAATGCTACGTGGTTTATGTTAGATCCAGCCCCGGCACAGGTTCCTACACTCCAGTTGATGCAAATCCCAGCTTGCCAGTCCTGTAGACAAACCTGTTACCTGTTAACCAGGAAGGCAGAGCTCTGAGGAGCGATCCCAAAGAATCATGGCAGTACTGGGTTGGTGGCTGGACTAGATGATCTTGGAGGTCTTTTCCAACCTTAATGATTCTACAATTCTGTTTTATGACTGCCGAAGGCTCTCTGTAGGAAATGATGACCAAGGGTCAGCAAACCTCTGTGTTCAGTAAAGCTTTGTTATAAGGATCTTTGATCAAAAGCTGCTTTTTCCTATCCTGTGGTTTAATCTGAGGTAGCGAGGACAAGTGCAGGCAAACAAATTATGGCTGCTTTTGTGTAGGTAAAAGTTGGATCTCTGTGATAAATGCATCCGGTGTGAGGAGGAGGGCATCTGTATAGGATTAAGCCGCTGAATGCTGCGTGTGGGGCTGTGCAGGGATCTGTTGCATTTATTTATGATGGTGACTGAGAGGTAAAAAGGTGAGCACTGATAACAGGTGTGTGGCTGAACAGGAGCCGGTTATGATGGCAACTGTGTTTTAGTCACCTTAACTGCATGGAATTCCCTAAGCTGTCTTGTGTAGCAGGGCCTTCTGGTGCTGCTGGAACAGCTGGTTTCTGGTCTAGTGACCAGGGAGGAGGTGGCCAGTAGGTTTTCCAAAGTCACCTGGGGATCAACTAAGAGCTACTGAAAGGTTTCTGTTGATTGTTTGGCACAAGCATTTAACCCACAGCCTTCTGCAGATACAGGACAATATAAAATCACATACCATGAGCAAAGCTAAAGCCTTTGAACTAAGTATGACCATGCTGACAGGCAGTTCCCTTGATTGCTTCTCCCTTCTGTCAAAGCAGTATTTCACAGCTGGTTGCCAGTGGTGGTTATTGATGTTTTTCCTTATGCTGCTAGGAGCAAAGAATTCTAGCATGGAGAAAGCAGGTTACTGGCTGCAGCCAGTTAGGGCTGCAGCAAGCTTCATTAGGCACACACAGGTGCCCTTTGTTCTCTGTGCCAGCCTGGTAACTCAGGTGCAGCTTGCACCAGCCTGTAACAAGCCACCTGGTTGTAACGTGTGGGCAAATACAGCACCGTAGGTGGTCAAGTACAAGCAGCAAGCTCGAAGTCGACAGGCTGTATGGTGATGTGTCACCCTCTTCAGATGTCATAACTGAGGCTCTTCTCTCATAGATGGGTTTGTATGTGCTGAATTTCGTACCACCTAATACGACTTCTTCTGGGCGATGCGATAATATGTCTGCCTCCTTGAACCTGACTTTTGAAAAAACACGGATTATCTTCTTCTTTGCATTGGTAAGAGTCTCTAGACAAACCCTGCAGAGTCTGCAGGACTTTTCCTGTGGGAAAAACTAGTCAGGGCAAGTACAAGAGAAAAAATGTTACAGGAAGGGGAGTAAATACCTTTATTTTTAATATTATGACTTAGAGGGTTTAATACTTGTTGACTGTTGTGAGAAAAGAATATGCGCATGTATATGCGCACACATACATATGTATACACAGAAATCTGGGATTTTTTGAATGGGAATTTGTTTTAGGAGTGTATTGCCTACTCTCTAAAGCTTCATGCCCAAATGGACAAGTGGGCATCTCATCTAATCACACAAGCCTGGAACTGGATTTAAGTCCTCACTGATATTCAATTTACAGCCTAAGGGCCACGTGTGTGTGTCTCGTGGGCTCCGGTGATTGTTGGGAATCCTGTTTCCCACAGCCCTGCCCCAGTGCTGTGTTAGAGCTGTGCACCCTTGAGGACTGAATCCACTGTGCTTGTCAGAGCTTCATGCTTCTTTTAATACTTGTAGGATTAATCAAATGACAGCCCCCCTCTCTCTGCCCCTCTTCCCTCCCCTAAAATAATGTTCCCTAAGGCGCCTACCTTCTGTAGCTCTTAATCTCCCAAAGTGCAACTCAGCTCTTCCTTTGGATGCTAATCCCAGTCTTGGGCTGTCCCTTGAAAACATTTCTCAAAATGCGTGCGGAATCGAACGTGAATGTTAAGACCTCATGTTGTACGTCATTACCTTAAATGACAACTACTTGTTTGTTTGGTTTTTTTTAAAGAACGCAAGTAATGAAAAATTCTTCCTGCAAGGTGTGAATGTAAGCACGACTCTGCCTTCTGAAGCAAAAGGTAGGGACTTTTTAGTCTGCTTTCAGTGACTATTTCTATAAATATAAAGGGCTGCCCACAGTAAGTAACATGTTAGAAATGTTGGAGATGAATGTACCGAATTTAAACTCTGTGAGCTTACAGCTCCTGTTCTCAGGATTCTGTAATAAGACTTTCTTTTACACAGTTCCACAGTTTGAGGAAGCGAATTACAACATGAGTGAGCTGAGAGCTACAGTTGGGAACTCCTACAAGTGCAGTGCAGAGGAGAATCTGCAGGTCACAGACAAAGCCCTTGTCAATGTATTTAATGTTCAGATCCAGGTTTTCAAGATTGATGGAGACAAATTTGGGGCAGGTAAGAGGTTTTGCGGGGAGGTGCCTAAAGATTTGCGATATAAGCATAATATTCTGTAGCCAAATGTCAGTTTGTGAGTACTATACTTAGTGTGTGCATGCCCTACTACAGATGCTGTGGGGGCTGGTAAGATGTCTGAGTTGAAGCTGGTGCATGAAGTATGTAAAAAGCTTTGAAATAACTAGGACTTGTTCCTTGCAGTCTGGAGAAGAGTTAAGGGAGAACGTTGGCTTTCCTTCCTAACTGTGTGCAGACGGTTGTATGGAAGGGACAAAGTTCTAGGATGTTCTCCTGACTCTTAGTTATCACTGTCCTTTATGACTGTGGTTAAAGCAAACCGGCTGGGGCGGAGGGGTGTGGATATATTCATGATGGCTCAGCCTGTGCATAGCAGCAACAGCTCTTGAGAAGGAAACAGTTATTATAAATCTCAGTACTAATAAGACTTTATCCCAAACAACCGTAGTGAGTGGATTCAGCAGGTTGTTGGCAAACTAAACTAGAAGTGAACCTGAGCCAGTTTTATCAATGTGCTGAGAGCAGAAGACTGAAGTTGCAGATGTAGCCTTCTGCTGGGGTGCTCATGCCTAACATGGATTTTTTATTTTTTCTCTCTCTCTTCAGTGGAAGAATGTCAACTGGATGAAAATAACATGCTGATCCCTATAATAGTTGGTGCTGCCCTTGCCGGTCTTGTTCTAATTGTCTTGATTGCGTATTTGATTGGCAGGAAGAGGAGCCATGCTGGATATCAAACAATTTAATGACTTGCACTAAACTCGAGTGTAGATGAAAAGCAATTGCAAGAGGCTGGGAAAAAAACCACACAAACAAAACCCACACATCTCCCCTGAGCTACGATCGATATTGTAAGGGAACATCTTTTCTTGCAAATTGCTTCTTCTTTGAAGTCTGCTTTATTAAATGTGAAATCATCTTGCAGCATTTAACTATGCACAAAGGTAACTTCTGAAAATCCTGGTGTTTAATTTTGCTAACTAGTTTAAATATTTACCCACTTAGAAACAAGCTAAAAGTTTTTAAGGGTGCTTTTTTGGATTTGGCATAAGGTCGTGTCAGCTAAAGATTCCAGTGAAGGCTGTTGCTAATTCACACTGACTCCATTTCAGAACTCTTAACAAAGGGAAAAGGCTTGATCTTCGTACTGCTGCCATCCAGCGATGATGTTAATTATACTGGTGATGCGTTTTAAAAAAAAAAAATTAGTAACGACTGACAAAAATGAAATTTAAAATCTAAACTCCCACCTTGTCTCTTAGGTGTGTATTTTTTACTAAGCTTTAAACTCGATGCCTGGCACATGCAGGGTGTGAACGACGCAATACTCGAACCTTACAGGAACTCTTTATGATTGGACAACTCCCCTGTTTGATATTTTTGATGCTATGCCAGCTTGTTAGGAGCTGGTACTTTTTTAAAATGAGTGTTATTTTTATTTACGTTTTTTTGTAAAGTGATTTCAGTCTATTCTGTTGGAAGGTCCAGAGAGATCCTGTTACTGCACACGTGTACAATATAGATCTCAATCTGCTGATTCTCTTGCTTTAAACTTGGCTGGGGGGTTGTACACTATAAGGATCAGTTCTTATGTATGCATTGCCTGTAACAATGCTAATAAAGACACTTTTTTTTCTGTATATCTTGGTGTTGCTGATCGCTCGCTCTTACAAAACCATTTGACCATTTGGTTTGACTCTATTCAGGAAGCTTTAAACAATCCTTAGTGTGCAATAAGGTTAAACAAAACCTGTTGAAGGGTTTTTTTCTCACGAAGGTGAGGCTTAGCTGTGTGTGGACTTTGTGCCTGGAAACAGGTAAAGCTTCTGTGTGTCAGTAACCTGAGATCTGGTGAATTTCTCTTCCATTAAATTGCTGCCTGTTGAGAAATGTCAGCATGTTGGTCTGCCCTGCTAAGCACGGCTTTCTCAAAGTGCTACTGCTATACTCAGTATAAGGGCTGTGTTGGATTCTTACCACAGAGTAGGAAACACATGCCTGCTGAGGTCTGTGTGTGTTGTGTTTGAAGCTTCCCTGAGTCCCTCCTGCAGGGATGTTTTGGTGCTCCCAGCACCAGAAACGCAGGGCAGGGGCTGAAACGTTGCATTAACACTGCTCTTCTGACCACGAGAACTTAAACCAGCGTTCCTGTCACACATTCGCTTTGGACCATATGTCCTGCTGCCTTGAAGGTACCTGGAAACTCTGGATTTTTGCCAGCGGTGAATAAACTAACGTTTCCTAATACGTGCTGATGTACTAGAAGGAGAGGGAAAGGATTTGGCCACGAGAGGGCTCTGTCGGGACAGAAAGCTGCCAGGGCCGGGGCTGCTGCTTTGCTTATTTCTGCCCGGGGCGGGGTGTTCAGACCTGCGGGAAGGCCCAGCTTTGGCACTGCCGGATGGCTTGCCCAGTGTGTCTGCCCGTGGCTGTCTTCACAAGGGTTCCTCCCCAAATTTTTAGGGACACGGGCACATGAGGGTACAGCACCTGTAGTGCAGCCTCAAGCAGAGATGTACAGCATCTTTCAGCATCCTGTATTACAAAGTGAGAAATCCACTTCCAGATTTAAGTTACTTGTTACCTGCTGTGCAAGAGCTAGAAAACCCCTGAATAAGCATATAAAATATTGAAGAATGATTATAGAGGAATTTTTGCTGCTGCCTTCTGTAGCCTGGACTTGCACATGTTCCCTGCTGCTATTACCTGAAGAGCTGTTATATATTGTGGAGAGTAACTGCTAGTGAAGAAAAAGGTCACCTTCCTCATTGCTGTCTTGCCCTGCACTTTGCCATATTTGTTAAGTAAAGCAGCAAGATAAAAGGAAGATGTTTGTATTCTAGCCAACTAATGGCAGTCAGGAAAGAGAAGCAGATACTTTACTGTCTTGAAGAAGCAGGTTCTGACAAGTTAAATTAATTTATTTTGTACAAATGATAGTGGTGCCACAGTTAATACAGTAGGAAGGATATGTAACTTTATACACCTGTTTCCTTTAAACATTACAAAATGCCCTGAAAATACAAGGATGGTGACTGTGGTTGTTTTTTTTATAAAGGAGTGTCCTGACACTGATCACATTCTACTCTCAAAATACTTTAATCCTTAAAAAAAAACAACAAACACTTAATACAACCACCAGTTCCAGTTACTGAGTCTGACATACAGTACAAAGTGTTACCAACACTTACTTGAAAGGCAGGAAAAATTGGTCAAGTGTCAGTTAACTCATGGAAAGCTTGAAGTGTGCTTTAGTCAGTGCAAATAGAGGAATGTGTCAATTGTTTTGTCTGACCACCTGGTTAAATCTGGTGAACTGTCATCCCTGAGAAAGCAACTTCTCTCTGCAAGTCTCTCGGAGTTTGTTGATTGTTGCCATCGACAAGCTTCCAGGATCTGTGAATATTTTCTGTCGGCAGAAGGAGGAAATTATTAGTTAAAATGCTGGCTTTGGACAACATGCTGGAATTCTCTGAAGTGTGAAATCTCTGCCTTGGTATCTGTACTGTGAAAACACCTGTGGCTGTTTGGCTTCCTTGTGCCAGGGCAGCATCTTCACCTATTCTGCTGTAAGAGCACGGTAAGCCTGCAGCTCCTGACTCAGTGCTGTCAGTTACACAGAAGCTAGTCTGAATGAATTTAAGTGGCCGGTTACAATTATTTTAGGAAGCATGTGTGTTGGTGATGGCAGGTGTATTTAGAGCGTATTAAGCCGTCCTAGGTAATGCTACAAAGCATCAGTTCATTCCACAGGTGGTGCTGGCATGGGCTGTTCAGGCTCCAGAACATATGTGCCTACTGCAAAAAAAAAAAAACAGGTCTTGCTCACTCTACTACTTTTGCTCTTCCTCTCTGCCCAGCTTTCCAGGGTAGTAATGCCCATGGATGTAAGCACTTTAGGCATTTCAGCTGCCATCAGACATTTGTTTGCTTTTTTTTTGCTTTGCCTTGTTGCTCAAGAACAATACATTTGTTTCCACGATTTTATCTAAAACTTCTGACAACAAAACGATGAAGCAAGCTGCAAGTTTATGCATGTTAATCTGCAGTTAAGGTGTGTGGGCTCCTCAGTTCTCTGCAGTTGTAACCAAAATTCTGGAGAGTAGATTATGCAATCAGCATTCTGGTAAGGAAGCTGGCATTGCTTTAAAAATACTAAGTTTTACAAGGAAAGGAAGGCATAAAATACTCAACTGTCATCACTTCTACTGGTAGTAGTATCTGTCATGCTAAAAAACAACAAGAACAAACAAACGAATCCAAACTCAAACGCATGTGTTTCAAAGTTATGTGAGAACCTAACCTAAATGGTTTATTTGCCTTCAAAGCCCCCACACTACACTAACCAGTCCAGTTAAAATGGTATTTGGGTTCATTGCAAGAAAATGTAGTTGACTTTCTAAAAACAGCTACTGTAAAATGTAAACTTAATTAAAGAGGGTGGGGGGAAAGTTGTTCAAGGACAAGTGTTCGTACCAGCCTCTGAACTGGTATTCTCACAGCACTTAATATTTAATGAAACTCTTATCCTAAACCTTTTTTGGAGCGGCAAAACCTCTCAAACATCTCCCTTCTAAATTAAAGCTGTACCTGTGATTTATTTTTCTTTTGCTCCTTTAATTGACTCACTAACGCTAGTAAGTTAAGCTTATTTTCCTTCTATATGAGCAAAAATGTAACATAACATGAACGACATTCTGACAGAGCTCTGACACAAGCATGAAACTCGATTTTGGGGGTACAAGTCACCTACTGCGATGTAGTTTTGAGCACGCTTAGCAAACTACGCTAGTGCAGCCGGACAAGTGATTTACGACAGATGTGGTCCTGTTATTTTTATTTCCAGCTCATGTTTTTTACATTCCCATCTTCTGAGTTAGGCTCTGAGTCTAATTTCTACACAGAATTGGCACCCAATGCATTAATAAATTACAAGAACTATTCCTGGTTTGCAGATTATCATTAAGACTTGAGTGCTTCAACTTGATGGGGTTTTGTCTGGAAATAAGAACTAGGAGCTACCTCGTTGTTCTCAACAGAATGCTTTATATTCTATAAAGATTTATCAAGGCAAGTTTAAAATTCAGTTTGGGTCTATTCTACAACACTCTATTATAGTTCATCTGAAAAAAAGCACGAGAACACAATCCCTGGCTCACTGAAAGAATGCACTAAAGTTGTTTCTTGTCAGACTTCCTGCCTTAACTGGAAAAAAAGGCAAAAAGAGGGGTTTTCCCCCATATGACAGATAACGTGAGTGGATTGCTATATATGGATTTAGATAATAATTTATTTTAAAAATTCCTCAAAAGGGTTGTGTTTCTTATGTAAAAACATTCTTCATCCTCTTGGCAATTCCCATGGATGCACTTCTCCTAACCGTATCCAGCTTTTTAAGTGAGCAAAACATTTCTAAGTCAGCCTTGGTTTTAATTTGTAATGACTACAAGCTGCAGCGACTTTACCTGCATGAAGCTGTGACACTCTGTTACAAATGTTCCTTTGGTGATCTGCTTAAATTTTTCACAAATGTCAGGGAAATTCGTGGCTTCCAGAATAAAAGCTTGGTGTTGCTTAATTAACGTTAAGGCCACGCGGAAGATGATCTTCGACCCTTCATAGAATAAACAATCCCATATTCGGAGCACAGTCTG
>NW_009727666.1:0-15897 GCF_000703405.1 Apaloderma vittatum
ACACGTTGCTGTTATTTTCGATCGGGCTCGGTGAAGTTCAGGTCCGAGCGCGCCGGGCCTGTTGTGCCCTGAGGGGCTCTGCCGGGGCGCTGGCTCAGGCTGTCCTGCCAGCCCGGTCTCTTTTCTTACTCTCGCAATGTGGTGCTTCCCTTTTGAGGAAAGTAAAAGCTATAGAAGTTCTGCATCGGCCTTATGGTTCACAGCGTGAGCCGCGCAGTCTCTAGCGATGCTCCTCAGCTCTCCGTGGGGGACGCTGTGAATTTTGCCTTTCATGGGAGGCTTGTCCTCTCGGTTCTGTGTGCTATCTGCAGGGGGACCCAGGACGCGCTTTCCATTTCTACATGTCTCCTCTGGTTGGTTCGCCATCTGTCCTTCACATCACGCCTGGGATTGCTTTTTTAGAGGCAGAAATAATTTGTGATTCTTATTATGTCCAGAGTTGTAATTGTAAGCAAAGGACAAATCAAGCCAGTGCGATGGGACCAAGCAAGCCAACCATGTCTGATGCTACATTTGCATTTGCTACCCAGCCAGCAAAGACTTCGCAAACACAGGTATTGCTTGATTTCTGCAGCGATGCAGAATCCTAGAGGTACATCACATGTGTAAAGTGTTTTGTGTAACATCAGCTTTTTTTTTTTTTTTAATGCATTGGAACAGCTGCAGTTTAATAGAAATGTTCCTGCAGTTCCAGAGAACTTGGCTCTCAGATTCTCTAACCCTTGTCCAATTGTAATAGAAAAACTGAAGGCATCCAATAATCAGAGAAATCTAGCTGGAAGTGAGGACCCCAATGTAAGAAGCTTTGGCATGTTTTCAGCAGCATCTGAGGAGAGGCTAAAATTGGCTATTCAGCTAGCCAGAAGGGACATAAAACGAAGATATCTTGAAGAGCAAGTGAAACAGCAGATGTTTGGAGATGCTATTGATAAACCATTCTTGCCCCAGAAGACACCACAGCAGAAGAAAGTAGTATTGGGAAGTCCAGAAATTAAAAATGCACCGAAGTCTCAAACTTGCTTGAAGAACAAACAGAAACTTGGTCAGCCTGGTCAGCCTTCCAAAGGGGAGACTACCAGCTCTGGTGCTAAGGTGTACCTCTACACACCAAATGAGGGAAAGTTAATACCAGCTGTTCTGGACTCCCCACCCACCCATGACACAGGACTGAATCTCAAGCCAAACGTAGACAAAAAAGAAGATAAACATATGCAGGAAGTCCGACGGCTGCAAAAAGAGTTGAGGAGCTACGTTCAGAAAATTGAAGAACTGACTAAAAAAGGTGTAAGACTGAACCATAATTGTTTTACATAAATGTGCAATAGTCTGATTTGGTTTTTTTTCTGTTTTTTGGCTTTGATTAGAAAAAGAAAAGAAATTCACAAATGATGCCATGGCAGTCACTCACTACCTCCCACAAGTAGACCCAGTGAGCAATGGCTACCTTCCCCCCACTTCTCCCCAAACTATTCTTTTTCATTGCTCAGCATGACACGGAACGTCCCTTTGATCAGCTGAGGTCGGCTGTCCCGCCTGGGTCCCCTTCCTGCTTCTTGCCCACCCCCAGCCTACACAGTGGCAGGGCATAGTTGAAAAAAGAGAAAGCCTTAATGCTGTGCAAATACTGCTGAGCAGTCGGCAGAGTGCTGCTGTTTTACCGACACTGGTGTAGTCATAAACCAGCACCATCCTGGCGACAGTGAAGAAAGCAAACTTCATCCCAGCCAGCCCCAGTATACGCTGCATCGGTGCTTTTTGTAATAGCTAGTCAAGTTCTAACTGTTCCTAACTTTGAGTGCTTTACCTGCAACCTGATCATAAAACTAAGGGGTCACATGATGTTGTAAGCTGTAACTAATAAGAATGTTTAGTCAAATTACAATAGAAACACGATGCAGCATTAAAATAGCTGGCTTTTCCCCTGCAAAATATGTGATACACCCATGTATTGGGTCTTCATGAAAGAGGCTTATTGCTAAACTAAGTTTTTTATCATGGCTTAATCAGGATTTTCACAGATTAATTTAAGACATAAAACTTTACATTTCATGCTTTTTAGGGAGAGAGAGAGAAATTTTAGACCCTGATAAAGAGCAGCAAGTTTGCACTAGGAGACAGAAACAAGCTTCACGGTCAGCTCGGATGCTCTATGTACTCCAGCAACAGGTAGGAAACAGCATTTTAAATTGGAATATATAGAAGCTAATTTATTTTGTTGACTTTGACAGAAATGAACTGAAACAAGATAAAATTGATTATCTCTGAACTTCCATGGCATTCTAGTTTAGATCTGAATGGTGTGATGAATTTCTCTTGTGACTGGATGGAAAGATGAGATGTTGGAAAATTTGGACTTTCATTCAAGAAGTTGCCTTGAAGATTATTTGGTCATTTATAGACATGGAGCTAATTCTGACTTTCCTCTCTCCCCCTCCTTTCATGATAAACAGGTAAAAGAAATTCAGGATGATTTAGAGAAACTGAGTTCTCATAAAATCAGACATACTAAAAAGGTAAGCTGTAATTATCCTCCGGGCTGCGAATAACTTATTGACAGAAGATTTTCTATCTAATTGAGCCTGATTGTCTAGGGTACACCTGAGCCCTCTCCAAACGGGAGTTTTTCTTTGTGTCTTACACCTTTCATCTCTTTCTCACAGAAGCGTGTCTCGCTTGGTCTGATACTGCCTTTGCTGCTTCTGTCTTCTCAGTTCTTATGTGTGTGCAGTATACTGGAAAGGAAGACTGTTGGTCTTCTGCTTTTATGTAGCTTGATTCCACTTCCTTTTCCGAATAACACTGTGTTCTACTCTCAGCCACTTCTGTGTCTTAGCATCCTCCTTTCTGACTTCTTCTCTGGCCATCGTCTTTCAAAAGGGTAGTAATGACATCATGCCTACTGTTTGGCCAGTATTGTCCTCTTGTGCTTTTCCATCACTTGTATTTTCTTTGCTAACAAAAACTGGAGAATGTTCTGTGTGTGCACAATTGTTGCATGTTAAGGTCAAGCTAATGGCTACAGCACTCTGTTGACTTAGGCTGTAGAAATATTGGAATATGTTATAACCAGATCATTTTATTTGAAGCTAACACAATGTTATGTAGAACCTTTAGTAGATTACTTAAATGACCTCATATCCATATACTTAGATGGCCTCATATCCATCAGAGTGTTTCTCTGTGAAATTTTGCCAACAATTCTTTGAATAATATCAGTATTCATAGAAGCAACAGCTATCAAAGCATTTATTTTTCACTTTTTCAGTCTCGAGCAATATCCAGATTAGGAGCAGCACACAGAGGAGCCATACGAGCCTTGCAGGCATTTGCCCATCAGTTCACAGATCAAACAGAGCAGCAGATTCCTACCCACTACAAGGAACTGGGCAGTCTCATTCGGCAACTGTCTCTCTGTTCTGCCAAGCTAGAAGTGGATTCTTCCATTTCCGACATTGTCGTAGATATTTTGCTGCAACTTGAGGTAGGAAAAAACATTTTCTTTTTCCTAAGTCAGAAAAGATATAGTGAAATATGAGACTGCAAACTATACTGTGTGTCCGTGAAATGGCAGATATCTTACTGTGTTTGTTTGTTTGTTTGTTTGTTTTAAAGGCCGTATTTTCTAATGTATAAGTTCTAGTGTATAAATGTGTTTCTAATGTTCCTGAATAATAGTGGTCTAAAAGAGTAGTGAATCTTAAACATGGAAGCTACCTGCTGCTGTTCTTGTTGATGCTGTTTCTGTCTATTGTCTCTCCTGGTAGAATGAGGACTGGTGATGTGATAGTGGTAACAAAGCAACAGTTTCTGATCCATTTGCCATTTTCATAGAATCATAGAATTGTCAGGGTTGCAAGGGACCTTAAAGATCATCTAGTTCCAACCCCTCTGCCATGGGCAGGGACACCTTCCACTAGACCGTGTTGCTCAGAGCCCTATCCAGCCTGGCCTTAAAAACTTCCAGGGATGGGGCTTCCACCACCTCTCTGGGCTGAACAATTACATTTTATACATTGGTTTAAGTTAGGTGTTGATTGTTTAGTGCTACATGCTTTAGTCATCAGGATTAGCGATGAACTTCTGCCCTGAACAGCTTATGAGAATAGCTGCAGTGCGAGCTGCCTGGGAGCAGGAAAGGAGGCAGAGTGAACTTTGGACTTGGCATTGGAAGAAGTGTCTGTCTTGCAGTCACGGGGGCTTTCTTTTCCTGTAGCCCTTGTGTCCATTTCTTTTTGAACATGCTGTAAGAAGATTATTTGCTAGAATCAATTTTAAATACAAAAAGGCAATCCTTTTCTGTAAGATTTAAGTTAATAATAATAAGAAGCTTCTACATGAACCAGCTATCAAGAGTAATAATCACTACCACGAAAACCAAAACCACAACAGAAAAGTTCTATCTACTTAGAATCTATTGAATTTGCTTTTTATTATTATATCAAGTTTACTGAGAGAGTAATTAAAATTCTAAATATTTCGTGCAGGATCTGGATTCACTGCTGGAAAAGAAGCAAACACCCCAAAAATTGAAGAAATGTATTTCAGCATCTCAGGGTAAATCTTCAGGGAGCACTGAGACATTTCCAGCCAGAAAGCAGCTTACGTCTCCAAAAGGAGAAAATAAACCTCTCGGCTTAAAGAGACAGCATAGACAAGAACGTAGAAAACCTCCAGCTGCCAGAAGTCTCTTGACTGGTTTGTATTTTGAGTTATTAAATACATTGTTATTGGTTAACTTACTGTCTCCAGTTCCATGTTACATGTTGTTGGTCGGAAGTATATAACAGCCCACATGTAGTTACCAGATTCAGATAGCCTTATTATGTGGTTTTTTCAGCTGTTCCCCTGAGATGACAGACCTGCAAGTCTTTCTAACTGTATTATCTATTCTTCCTATTTTTGTCCATTTCTTTTATTGTGGCCTACGCTTGGGCTGCCTTTATTTTTTTTTTTTGCAGTGTACATCTAAATGGCAGTTTACAAGTTGACATTAACGGTGCATACAGAATATTTCCAAATATCTACCTAGATAATACTGTATAAATATATTATTTTGGAATGCAAGGTAGCTGACTGCTAGCAAATCTCCAGTAAAGCTGTAATTGCTTCACTGTTTACGGTGAAAAGACATGGTGAAGCCTTGGCTTCAGAACTTCCTTGGTTCGTGCAGTTTCTTTACTTCTGAGAGCTCTGTTTTATTCTTGTCAGTCCTTTAATGTTAATGTCTTCTGCACAGTAATCACGTTTTCACTACCTAAAGACATGTTAACTGTCAGGCAAGCTGAAGACTTTGGGTTTTTTTGCTGTTAGTTCACCGTGCAACCACTGGGAATTGGTTTACTTTATTGTTCTTTTACGTCATATATGGAAGGAAATGGGCTTCATTCTTTATCTAGGTGTTGTGATATAAATTTACCACGTGGAGTATTTTGGTAGCTTATGAAAGTCATTATTGCTTTCATTATAGCTTATTACATTATTATATAACCTGTATTAACTGCTTTTCTTCTTTGGAAGAATTACGTTTATTACTAGAATAGTAATTTTATTACTAGAATGTTTATTACTAGAATGTTTATTACTAGAATGTTTATTACTAGTATTATTTTCTACCCCTAGGTAAGGGCGAGAAGAATTCTATGAGGTTCATCTTTGGCAGTCCAGAGAGATAATATATTGACAAGCATCTAATGGTTTCCACATGTCTTGCTGCTTAAAAAAGAATGTTTTATATTGCTGCCTAGACCTCATATTGGCAAATACTACCAAAAGGCTTTCCCACAATTTTCACAGATATCTGTATTTTCAGATATATATAGGTACATATAAATATGTATGTGCACACAAACCCCAAAATCTGGTCATTGAAACAATGGAAAAAAGACAATTTATTTAATACTTATAAGGAACTACAGATTTTTGTTTCTTTTGTTGTTGTTGTTTTAATTTTTTTTTTAATTATGGTAGAGCTTACAAGTTTATTATTAGGTATACCCAGCATAAAAGAAGTATCAAATGTAGAAATAAAGATGAATGATTTTTTTCCCTTTCAACTTAGAGTTGAAAGTTTATTTATTATTTTTGATACAGATAAACACTGACATGTTGCAAATATTTCAGCAGTTCAGAAAGCAAACAGTTGTGCTCATATATTGCAAAATAAATTCCAAGAAGAAAATGACCCACCTACTCCAGGGAGAAATGCCGCTTTACGAGGAAACGTAGATGCACTGGTGAGAGGCAGAGCTGTAAAAAAAGATCCCATCCTTGAAAGGAGCCCTTTGAAGAAGAGAGGCGTGTTATTACCTGCAAAATCGCAGGTATAGAAGTGATAAAAGAATTTATGCTTTCTTCTACTTGCCCTCTGGGATTTGTTATCTAATGTAACACACCATCAAGCTTTGCTCTTCCTCATGTGTTTTTTTTTTATTCAGAGATAGAAGGCATGGAGGGTAAACTATGCCACCTGCCTACATTATTTCTAGTGGTTAGGACTATTTTATCAAAGCTTTTTGAAAGTAGTGTTATTGTTCCTTGGAAATGCACTGTACAAGTAGAAAGAATGAATGGGAGAATTAGCAAGAGGAGCTTTCACCAAAGCTGGTTTAATGTTTGAAATTAGCATGGTTATTTTTCAACTTGAATTAAAACTGAAATATTTAAGGCCTAGGGATGTTTTGGGTTGGAAGTGCCCTTTAAAGCTCAGAGCACCATCCAACCTGACCTTGAACGTTTCCGGGGATGGGGCTTCTACCATCTCTCTGGGCAGTCCACATCACCTCAGCATAAAAAATTTCTTCTTAATATCTGGTCTAAATCTACTCGCTTTTGTTTTAAAATGATTACCCCTTGTCTATCACAACAGGCCTTGCTAAAAACATCATCTCCACCTTTCTTAAAGGTCCCCTTTAAGTATTGAAAAACTGCAATAAAGTCTCCCCAGAATACTGTGCTAATGCTAATGTTAGTAGAGGATATAAGCTAGGCAGATTTCTTTCATTGATTGCAGATTTTATAAAACACAGAGCCTAATTCTGAAAATTTCAAAGGAAGTTTTTACCCGTGAAGAGGAATGTTGGAAAAATTGGAGCTCTTTGCAAAGATAATAGTTGCAGAATTAAGCATATGTTCTCTGCAGTCACAGTTGTACTTCCCTTTATATCAGCTGTAAAACCTCCACATATGTCAACTGTGCAGCCAGCAGGCATAACTTCAAGAAAAATTCTGAAGCAGAATGCAAAATACTTTAAAAAAATTTGACAACTGCAATATATGTTTTTAATGTGATTTGTGTTAATTTTAAGGGAATGCTGAAATCTCTAAAATCAAAACGTGCACAGCCTCAAGGAAAGCATGCCCGATTTCAAGAGACAACTATAGCTTTCCAGCTAAAGGAGAACAAACGACTCATTAAGGATCGCAGAATACCCGACGTGCCTCCAAACCGTGCATCTCCACCTCTGGCACCTAAGCAGTACGTTCACAGCCTGGTGGAACCTGTCTTTGCCCTGCTTTCCTGTGGAAATGCCGCTGTGTTGGGACCAGTAAATAGGATGGATTTGGCCCAGCTGTGGCACAGCACAGCTCGCTAGCGGGTAGTTGTGTTCTTTCCCTGCTTGGCACAAAGTGGCCTCGCTTACGCAGCCTGGGACGAGCCACTGCTTTATGCTGTTCCCTGGGTCAGGTCTAAGTGTTGTCTGGGAGTCACAGGACAAAACAAGGCACTGACAAAGCACACAGTGTGCAGTCAATGGTCACAGTACTGCGTTAAGAAGGTAAATATTATCTCCCTATTCCAGAAGGACAAAATACATGTCTTTGTCCTAGCCAGTAATACAGCGCGGGTTTATTTAATTTGAAGTGTGTTCAGCATCCTGTAAACCAGGACTCCGCAAATTTGCTTTGCTCTGGGACTGCCGTTTGCAGCAGTGGAAGTGGGAGATCCAGCTGCTCATCCAGCTGCCAGAGCTGTGCTGGGCAGCGTGCATGGTCAGATAAGGAGCTCATCTCTCTGGGCACTATTTGTGCGTAGCCATGAAATTGTCGTTTTGCCAGTAGCAGAAACAGAATTGAAGATCCCTCATTCTCAACAGAATTTCCTGGCTTATATGGTCCTAAAGTCAGTATTAATTTTCTCTCTAAATTTTTTTGCAAGTTTTCTAAACTAGTATGATTTTTTTCTTCAGTCATTAGAATGTGCATTTTGTAACGCTCTGTGTTACTGTTTTATTTTTGAAGACTAGCATGACTTGAAGCAGAAACTTCAAGTGGAGGTTCTAACTGACCTCAGCAGATGAGAAATGAAAAAAACACAAAGGTTAAGATAATGACTCCCACCAGTCCCCCCAAAAGTACATTTATGTGGTAGTTTTTAAAATTATTGTCATATGGAGTTTCGTGATGGCATTGTCATTTGTTCTTTTTGTGTAGGTCACAAAGTGCTTCTCCAACCCAGTGTGCCGACAAAGTTGAGAAGACACTACAGGACTGCTTAGAACCTCTATTGGAAAGGATGCAGGTAGTACCTCCGAGCTCATGCCACTCTTTGAAGGATGCCTTTAGAGCTGTAAAACATTTATAAAACACACAGTTTATTTGCAACTTAATGAGAGCCATATTTATGTAGTCAACAGAGATTTGGATGTCTGGAGAGTGTATTTCCGTTTCAGCTTGTGCTGAAATTGTAATGAAGTTTGATGATGCTGCATTAGATTTTTTTTTTTGGTAGCTTCTTGTTAAGTAGATGCATTTTTACGTTGTTTTTTGAATGGTTACAACAGTTCCGTGCTGAATGTGACTGAACTTGATAAGATTATTCTAATAATTCGTGCAATACTATATTTAATGATTAAGTAAATTTGGACTAGTAATATTAATGGGTAATAATATGGAAAGCTTGATTATCATGAGATAATTTACATTTTATTTAGATGATGAATCTCTCCTTGGAAACAAACTGTCATTTGAAGGATTCTTCACATGTAAACGACCATTCAACTCATGCAGCTGAGAAGGTATATTGTATCTATATGTCATGGAGTAAAGCTGTTTGACGTTTAACATGAATTTTTATCTTTGCCGTATTGCAGAATGCATCTGGAAAAGTAGTGCTGATTTTTGAACTTGGCAATTTCAACTTACATAAGCCACATCTTTAAAACAGTGTCATTTTATGAGCATGCGTGCCTTCTAAAGTACTATTTTGTAATGGTGTACGATATGAAACAATGAGAAAGCTCTTTTTAACATCATCCCATTTGTGTATTTTTGCTTGGTGTGACTTTGAATGCCTAAAGTGGCTTGGAGGAAAAAACATTTTCATATAAAAAAATACAGGTAGATGAAAAGTGATGTTGTACCATGGCTAACTGATAAAAGTGGACACAGCTGAAACCTCTGCCTGTGGCCTGGGTCTAGCATATTTACTTGCTACCACCTGAGCTGCTGTAAGACTATTCCTGTTGAATGTTTGTAGTAAGTTGAGGGCCTTCATTTGAACTCCTCGGTGATACCTGAACCTGTGACAGCTTCACCTTTGCAATTTAGGAACGTAGTCGTGTAGCAAGCTTTCCCACGTTCATTGATTTTATTGATAGGAACGTAGTAAGCTGATTTTATTGATGTGGATTATTGTGTGAGTAGAAGGAAAACAGGGATTTATTTGGGTTTTCACTGAAGGGAAAAGCTGAAATGACAATTGGATTATTTCCATGCTGTAAGAAATGTTGATTTGTAAGCGTTCTTTCCCCCAGTTATTTTGGAGGATTTTTTCTTTCTATTTTGCATTGGCTCTGTGAGCTCTTATTTGTTTGTTGTTTTTTTTAAGTAGCAGCTTGAAGCAAATGCAGATATTCTGAGTGAAAAGCGATTGGATGATCTTTTGGAAGATTCTGCTCAGGAACTATATAATATGCAGCAGCACGAGAGGCTCCAGACCGAGGCGCTGCCTATGGCTGACACTCATAGTCTGGAGTCAATGTTGCAAAGAATGGAAGAAATCGAAGTAAGATTTTTCTCTCTTGGTTGGTATCAGTAATCCCAATTTCATTTTTACAGCCCATAAATTGTAATATCTGTAAGTAGCTACATTCTTAAATGAAGCAAGGTCTGACTGGATCAGTGTGTGAAATGGAAGATTTGGAAGGAGTTTGCGCTTTCAGCAAAACCTGGTGTTGTAGGAAGTGAATGTTTGCCCTAATGGTTTTATTGCTAGTTTTAGTGTTGGTAGACCTGAGCTTGCTTCACACCTCAAGACTTCATGGCTTAGATTATCGTATATGAGTGGGAGAATCAGAATGGCAATTACACTGACTATCCCACAGATTGGAGAGTATTTGAGTATTTATGAATGTATTCTTTCCCCCCATTTTTTGGTGAGATAGGATCCTAGTGTTCTAGTAGCATGTGCATCTCAAGGAAATACGCTCCAGCAATCCAAAACATTTTACAGGGCAACATGGGGAAATCACAAATGCATGGTTATCTGTGCCCTTATTTGTCCATCTTTCTATGCAAATATTCTTGAGGTTATAATTTACTTAACTTGAACTTTCTCATATATTGCTTTCTTAAAAATTTTTTGTCAATCAGTTTTTCCATAAATTTTTGATTCAAGTCCCATTTCAACCTTCCTGTTCAGTGAAATTTATTGAAATTTATTGTAACTGAGTTTAGACCCGTTTACTTCTAGAGGTCTGTTCATCAGGTGGAAGCTTGAAGCTTGCGGTGTGCGGTGTCCTCATCCTTGTGGGGCACTTACTACCCGAACCTTTGAATTTGCTGTGGGTAAGGCAGGAGCAGCGTGAGGGCCCTTCGGTTGCCTGGCTGACTGCTGTTGGTCTGAAGTGCGCAGAGCTGCCACGATACTGGCAACTAGTTGAGTCTTCAAGTCTGGCGTTCTGAACGGGCTGATTGTCTCTGACTGCATGTTCCTGCCCCTCTTCTGTGTTATGTTAATGCCCAAGGCAAAACAAGCCTACTTTGACCAGGGAGGATCACGGCCTGCCTTCCTACTGGGTGATAACCCGCACAGCTGAATTGCTAAGTAAGTGTCGATTGATTGATTTTGTGTGTTCAAACCCAGAGGTACCAGGAGGCTGTACGCAGGAGATTCACCCGGATTGTGTACAGTGATTCAGAGTTCTGCACCCAGGAAGACAAAACGGGTAAGTTTCTAATGCAAGTGTTTCTTCCTGTACTCTGTACCTTTAAATTCAGATGTTTCAAAATCAGAATCATTGGATTATGTGTGATTAAATAGCACCATCCAGACACATTTTTTACTCTAGATGCTGATTTCATTGTTTCTAAAATATAGCTCTAAAATCAGTATTTGGAAATATATAGCTCTAAAATCAGCTCTTGGAAATCCTATACTGAATTTATATTTTACAGACTTGTTACCATCAATACTTATTATATCATACCAATACTTTTAAGGACTTCCCCTTAAAATGAAGCAGAAGTATTTGTGAGGACTGAACCTCTCTTCCTAAGAAACAATTTTAAAAGTTATTTTCTTCCTTCTAGAACAGCAAATTTCATCAATAGCTAAAAGACCTACATCTCCTCATCCGATTCAGATAACAAAATCAGTTAGACACACAGAGCCAGAAACTGCCATTTTATTTGGAAAACTTTCTGATGGCAAGTAAGTAGAATACTCAGCATGTGTAGTGCGTATGAGCTGCATGTCATTATTGTGTTTTCATTACAGAAAATGTGGTTACTATATGGAGATTTTCTGATCCTTCAAAAAGATACTTAAAAATCTAGTTTCGGCTTAATGACTATTTTATATTTCCAGTGATATTGATGAAAACGAAGAAGCAGAGGAGAAACTGCAGAGTGGAATTGACATTCTGCAGCCCTTGACTCGGAATTCTCTACAGAAAGAGAGCTCTGTGTCTCTCTCTGTGCCAAAGCATATGCTCCAGAGCATCTTGGATTATAACAGCAGATACAGGCATCACTTAAAGCTCATTTCTCATGAGGCAGTAGGCAGTTTCAATCCATGGCAGATTGCTGAGAGGTATGTGAACTAACTTTGTGGGTTTTATGTGAATGTATCAGCTGATGAACAGGTTTTTCTCTCCTTATTCAGGAAAGGAGTAGGGAGGGGCCATTGAAATTCCAAATTGAAAGTCAGCAGTTGGCTACTGGACTGTTTCTCTGCTAGTACTTGGTGTTCATGGATTTTTAGGGTAGTTGGATAAAATGACAGGATATGTGAGCAGAATGTCCTGCAGAAGTTGTCATTTTGTCACATCGTTCTGTGGTTTTAGCACAAAAACAGCTGCTTGAAATATAGGGAAAACTTAACCTATTTTCCAAAGATTATCATTAACAGGTAAATTGAAGGAAAATAAAGTTAACATTTTTTCTGAGTTAGAGAATGAATAAAGCCATGTAAATAACTGTGTGAATTTTAATCTTTGTGGTGAGGGATTATTAAGTTGATGTTTCATGGAACAACAGCAGATACTGTTTAAAAAGAGATCACTGGCTTTAGCCCAGATCTCAGCGCTTTCTCTCCTGCAAGTCATAATGCTTCATGGAGTTCACTGGGGGAAGTGTGACATAGGTAGCTTACCACCCCTTAGTACAAGTAGAAGAGGCAAAGGAGCAGTAAGTAACAGTCTCTCTGCTGTTCACTTAGCAAAGAAAAATTATTTATGGTGCACGATGCCTTTCAAGCAAGCCGTGCTGCCAGCTGAAATACTCACCCATACACTGAAGCCTGAGTAGCTGTTTTGATTGCTCAGTAACAGGTACAGCAACTAAGTTTTATCACTGGTAGTAATTTCCTTGCACTTTTCTTGAGTGATTGCCTACAATTGCCTAGACGTCACTTTCAATATGTGTGATAGATTTCTGAAATCACCTGTTGGTCTTGTAAAGTCCCAGCCCAAATAAAAGCATGGAAATACGGGCTGCTAGTCCTGTTCTTTCAGAACTGAGGAAAGACTGGCACAGCATCAGCTGGCATAGAGGGCAGCTAATTCTCTGCAGAGAAGAAATCAAAAGACTTCTGGCTGTGGGAGAAGAAGAAATTAAAGTGGAGAACTCTGGAGTACTAAGGAAGAATTACAAAATCTAACTTCAGTGGTTGTAGATACACTGGTTTGCCATAATTATCCATAATGGCACACTGGACTTCACACTTAATTGCCAAGAGTTTTGAAACTTCTGCAAGCATTGAAATGAGCAATGTAGCTCAGTTTAGTAACGTCTGGCATCTGCATCAGTGTTTCCAGGAACAGGACCTGCAATATTTGAGATGACTTGCATATGTGAAGTTAATCTTGTATGTTGATGGTTTGCCCAGCTGTGGATAAGTATGAAAATGTTTTAATGACTGTGGTTAGACCACTGTGTTTGAATCCACTGAACTAAACCACCAAAATACGCCTTGTCAGTTCTCAGTGCTGTCATTCTGTGCTGTTCTCCTTTTTGTAACTGGTGTGAGGCTGGGTAGTTCAGGGACCGGCACTTTCAGGGGTGGGCGGTCAGTCTCTCCCCCTGACTGCTGGATTCTGCCATGTCTGGGTCCGGGTCCCATCACGGTGCTGCTCGGTCGCAGCCTGGGGTCGGCTCCTGCCAGGGGGGGCACCGGGCATCCTCTTACATGAAGTTGTGTCACACAATGTTTAAAAGAAACACTCCCGTGCTGGGCTCAAAAGGGCTTAGAAAGACTAACTCTACGGTATTTCAGAACATGTGCAAAACTGAAGAGAAGTTTTCAAGAGGGCACTAAATAGTTGTTTTACGCTAAAATAGTTTTCCCGTCTGTAACATCTGGTGTAGTCCAGCAGAGATCACTGAAAATTGAAATTGTTTGTCTTGCTTTTCCTTAAACTTTATTGCTCTCAGTAAGGCCTGACTCGGTGGCAGCTGAAATCAATAAGAAGCTTCCCGTTTACTTCAGTGGCCTTTGGATGAGCACCACAGTATGTTAACTCTTATTCCCAAAGTAGGATTAGTATCGAGGAGTTTGAAAAAAGGAAAGACCTGAGATCTCTCAACACTTTTAAGCCTGAACTATGTCCTTTGCCATGAACCAGAGCAAAGAAAGATTTTCTGATATCTTCTGCAACATGTGTCAGATCTTTTCTTGGGCTAAGCAGTAGAAAGAATGAAAAAAATACGAGTATTTCCCTTTTAAGTTTAGAGCACTGATTTCAATGGAATGAATTACTGAAGTTTGAGATCAGATTTTCTGAACCTTTTCCTTTTCTTCTTTTCCTTCTCTCTCCTTCAGTCTTGCAGAGCAACTAACAGAAGAAGCCCTGTGCGACGTGGCAGCAGAACTGCAGGATGTTTGTGAGGATTATGCAGAAGCTGTGTTCACATCAGAGTTTTTGCAGCCAGCTCAGTAAATGCTCTCAAATCTGTCCCATTATCAAATGCAACGTCAGATGCAGTCTGCTAGCCTTATCAGGTGACTTCATTTTTCATGGGTTTTAAAGTCTGTGAGATTCTATTCACCAAATGAATTATGTCCATTGAGGACTCAACTCAGGTTTTTATAAAACCGTTACCATAATGTTTTCCTTTTCAGACTTTATTATACTACATTTACCAGTATGTTTTTGGCCAGTTTTTCAATAGAATTATGTAAACTGTTACAGGTAAAGTTTATGTATTTTGATAGGAATACTGATCCAGTTGTCTACCTGTATTACTTCATTTTTTTTAATATATTTTGTCATGATCTTACTAGAATTAAAAACTGGGAAGAGGACTGACTTAGCTGTACTGGGTCTCAATTTTCTGTTAAAATGGAGAGAATCTGACTTACCTACCTCATAAGGGAGCTGTGGGTTTTAGTTTATTCTCAGTAAAATGCAGTTGTTATTCTGGAAAAATTAGCTACATCTTTTTGGAGCATAGCATATGATGGTTTTGAAAACACTTTGCAGACCTTGACTCTCACACAGATATTAATGCCTAAATTGTTGCATCTTGTATTTTCTGCTTAAGAACGAGACTGAATTGGTTCAGTCCAGACATTTTCCCCAGAGCCAGGACTGCCACCAGACCCATGAGTATGTATCCACAGCCTTTCGCTAGGATTGCTTTATTTGGTGGCTTAGTGGCACTGTAGCATCTTTGGGAAAGCAATCGTGTAGTCAGATCTTTTAAATGGGACTTTAAGGGAAAAAGCGGAGGCAGTGTGGCTCAAGGCCAAACTTTCTAGCCCGTAACACCATCGCCCATAGCTGGGGGAAGGTGAACTGCAGTTGGGTCGCTTGCAGCTGGCTCTGGGGTTGAGAATTGCCAAGAGTTGTGGCTACTCCACTGAAGCCTCCAACAAAACCACTTAACTTGCTCTGTTCTCAGGGGTATATGCCGTGGCTCCTTGCACGAACCGCTTGTCAACACCCAGAGCAAATAATGTAATTAGAACCGCCCAGTTGGTATTGGCACAGAGCAGCCTGTAAGTTGCTTTATGACTTGGTTGCATTGTGTCTGCTTGGCTCTAACTGTACGCTTCCTCGGGCAAAACTTTTATCATGCTTTACTTGGTGGTGTTCTCACATGTTGTAAATAAAACATAACCCCTCTCAGGCTCTTTGTCTGCCTCCGGCCACTTCCCAGGAGATGGGCTGCGACTGAAGATGCTTCTCTTCTCCCTCTAAGGTGCGATTTTCCCAGTTCTTGGGAGGTCAGGAGAAGCTGCCTTCTCCACTTGATGGTGTTAGAAGAACGCCGCTAGGGAGGCTCCTGCAGAGGGGAGCACAAGCCTTGCTCCGCAAGTCCCTCCTTCACCTCTCCCAGCCCACTGCGGCCCCTTGCCTGCGGTTGGCTTGAACGGCAGCGCGCTGCAGCGGTTCTGCCGCGGCGCCGACACCGCGGCTTGGCAACTGCCCCAGCATTTTCCCTGTTAAAATCCAG
>NW_009727667.1:0-16283 GCF_000703405.1 Apaloderma vittatum
GCACAGAGGTAAGGCTGACTGACCTGTAGTTCCCCAGGTCGTCCTTGTCCCTTTTTTAAACATGGGGGTTATGTTTGCCATTTTCCAGTCTGTGGGAATCTCATCAGACTGCCAGGACCTCTCAAATATGATGGCCAGTGGCCTAGCAACTTCAGCCTCCAGTTCCTTCAGGGCCCATGGATGTATCTCATCAGGTCCCATGGACTTGTGCACCTTCAGGTTCTCTAGGTGTTCCCGGACCTGATCTGCTTCTACCCTGGGTGGTTCTTCACTCTCCTAGACCCAGCCAACACTCTCTGTGATTTGAGTGGTGTGGTTCCAGTGGTTGCCAGTGAAGATTGAGGCAAAAAAGTTAAGTATTTCAGCCTTCTCCATGTCCTTGGTAACCAGGTCACCTGTATCCTTCCGGAGAGGCCCTACATTGTCTCTTATTTTTCTTTTTACTCTTATGTAACTGTAAAATTCTTTTTTATTATTTCCAATGTCACTGGCATCTGTGAAGACTTTTGTTCCTTTAGAATGATTACACTTCTTCACTGAAGATTCATGCCATTTAAAATTCCTGGGTCTCACTCATCTCTGGAGTAATTCCTTTAAAATCACTGGTCCTGCATTGAGAATAACTGCTTACATATCTCTTCTTTATGAGCTCAATGCTTAATAAGTCAAAGTTATCAATTGGCCTGATACTGAACATGTTTTTCCCTGCTGGCAAGTGTATTCTTTGTTCATATAGTATCATAGTACAAGCAATGCATTCCTAGATGTATATTTAACCAGCCAATAACAAGGTATAACAATTATAATGATTTTAAGCCAACTCACAAACAGAGGTTCCAACACTCTATGAAAAATGTAATAACCTATTTAAAAGTAAATATGTGCTATAAACCCAAACCAACAACAAATCAACAGATATGTAGTTATAAGAAACAAATATTTTTATTTAAAATGATGTAGTTTTGACAAAAAATATATTGCTGATCAATAATAGAAAATTATGTCCAATTTCCTGCTCTGTTCCTCTTGTCCTGTGTTTCTATACACATATGTAGATGCAATAGAGATAGTGGAGTAAAAGAAAGTAAAAATCCAATTTATAAAAAGGAAATTAATTATATGAGTTAATAATTTTAAATTAGGAATGTAAATATCACTGTTTACAGCAGCATTTACCTTTTCCCATAATCTACAATTATTGACTAGAATGTAGCAGAGAATCTAAGAAAGGAATTTAGAATCATTATCAGAAGATTAATTTCTCACTGTCATTGCTGGTTTTCCATGTAAATTGAAAGAGGATATGAAAGTTTTCTGCTACATGATGTTCATTTTTATCACTCCACTAACATTAGTCATGCAATAAACATACCATTTTATTTTCAGAAATAGTCCAATAGCATACAGAACTTTGTGTTAGCAAATTCTGTCCACATTAGTAGGTTAAATGCCACTTTTCCAAACTTCAAAGAAGAATTGCCTTGCTGTCCCTCTCAATATTTCTTTTGACTCACATCTCACAAGTTGCAAAGGTCTATGCAGACACTTACCCAGTCACAATTCTTCATGCAGTCCATAGGGATTCCTTAGCAATCTTGCTAAAGTACAATTATTCTTTTCCCACCTAAAAGATGTTGAGGAATTTTCACTTCATTCATTTAAATCTTGTCCATATGTATGCCAATTATAAACATGCAAAGTTAGGTTAACCAGAAGTGAAGAAAGAATACATATTAAAATATATTGTAACATTCTGATTTCACTCTTGCTCATCTATACTATATCATAGCTTTACTCAGAGCTCAGCGTTAGTTTCTCAGATAAGAGAGAAAGTTTTTATTTTAATTCTGTCAAAATGGTCAGGTTTATATGAGAAGTCAATTATCAGTAAAACTTTGCCATTCCTATTATATTAAAATGTCAGCTCCTAGTTTTAAATGTCCATTAGAGAAGAATTTTTTCATAGACAGACTGGTTGTAGTTCTGATACTACTACATCATATAAGCCAGCTTAAACAGCTCTTTTGTAGACTCTCAGCCTAAGTTTTAAGGTAATAAGAATTGTCATAGTGTAAATGATGATTTGACATTTTTTTATTGTTGATATTTTATGTTACTGTCCCACCTGTCTCATACTGTAAACTGATAGTGGATATTTCGTCTGAAATGAAGGTAGGAAGTGAAAAATGAACTCACTGTCAAGCATGTACAGGACAAGCTGCAGTCTTGATGACTTCTTTTAAGTAGGTTCAAAACAAGTTCTGAAAATATAGAATTAGGAAATATCTGTATGTTTTAGCCTTTTCTCATCCACGGTACTAGAAACAGAGTAGATGAATAAACACCTTTAAATTTATATAATCCATAATTTGCTGTTTCAATTTTATTCTCTCTTTATCCAAAAGAAAAACATTTCAGCAGTAGATGTACGCAGTCACAAATCCCAGATGTTTTATGTCTTTAATCCAGTCACCTAAATTTTCATCAATAAGGAAAGACAATTGAGCATATTACTGATTGTGCTCAGATTGAAATTGTTGTTAAGGACAACTTTTCTTGCAACCTTCTCACACCTATTTCTAGTTGCCCCACTAAAGTTTTCTGTGTTACCTGGACTGCTGTGCATACAAAGATTATGCCTTTCCATATTAACAAATTCATTTGTGTCTACTTTATCTAACATATTCTGTCTTTAATGTGCAAGCAGCCCTGAGATTAAAAACTAGACTGAAGGACTTCTTGCTCCAGGAAAACTGGGGCATGATCCCTGTTTCTGAATGTCAGGAATGTGAAGTTCTCAGTTTCACAGTGACAAAGTGAAAAGGAAGGTTCAGTCTATCTTACATCTCACTGTAAAGGGCACATTTCTTAGAAAGACAGTCAGAAGTCAAGCATCTTTTACTTACTTGATAAATTTTTGGTTGTTACGTTATTCAGAAAAAGATGTGTAACAGCATTATAATGTACTTGAGAGAAGTGACAGGATGGTCTAACCTCTGCTATTCAGAAAGGTGATTTAGAAGTGTTTAAGTTCCATCAATAACAGAGAAACTGTTTTAGTCGTACTCTCCACTGAAGTTTTCACAGTTCAGCACACTAAGGTGAATTTTAGCTATGGGTGACACAGATTCCCTATGAATTGTATAGGAATGGTATATGTACAAGATGCAAGATTTAGACCGTACATAGAGAAACCATCTACAACTTTTTCTGATATGAAATAGTAAATATATTTGTAATTTATTTGAACACATTGAATCATTAATTCTAATTTTGTGGCATTGTTCTTAACATAGAAATGGTCGACACTGGAAAAAATCTCGCATACAAGTGAGTTTTTCAGTTAGTTATATTCCTGTATGATATTTTAAACAATAATCACAACTCTGCAAAAGTTAGTGGCAGGGTACTAGTATTTCATGTTGTATAGAAGGATAGTACATTTTTATGTAGTTTCCATAACAATCAGAGTATATGGTAATCTTAGATAATTTGCATTTCACTGCAGTCTGTATAACGAATGCCTAACATTACATCGAAGAATAGATTCAAGAGGAACAGTTTCATATTTTATTGTTTTACCTCCTAAATGAACCACACAGTCATAAAGAGGTTTTATTTCTATTAAATGGCAAGTCTGAGAAACAAATAACTGTCTATTTATTTAAGCAGGCATTTAAGTTTCTTTGAGGAAACATAAGCATCTAAATATCTGCCATCAGTTGCACTCAGGCTGCCATGATGTTGACAGAGCTGAGCATCATGAACATATAACAAGCAAATTTTAAGTTGTAACTTTGATTTTGTATAGTGTTTTTGGAAATTATTTTGCAAAAATCTCTTAATCATTTTGTTTCTCTAGGTTTTCGAACAACTCTTAAAAAAACTGTCTCATAATACTGTGTTTATTGGATACCAGAACACATTACTTTAATTTGTTTGACAGAAAAATTTTTTTACTTCAGGTGAAATCAATTATCTACAGCCATTTATTCCCTTGTTGGTTATCTTTTATTAAAGTATCTCACTTTTTTCTACAACTGAAAGAATATTCTTCCTAGTTTTGCTTTGGTCTTTTTTTAATGAATAGCAATATCTCTTAAATCTCTGTCTTTTTTTAGTCCACATTATGTCCTTCTTTCTAGTATAAGTGAGTTAGTCTTTGAAGCTGTATAAATGTCTTTCATTGTCTGAAGACAAGTCTTTCCTTCTGTGCTATAATCATGGTTTTTTTAAAAAAAATATTACATTTCAGAAATGTTTTGCAGTGTACTTTTATTGTGTTTATGAATGAAAGAAACGTAATTGTTCTACCTTCAGTCAGACACCTCCACTCATATCATTTATAAAGGGCTTTCAGCAATAAGATTTACCATGAGGTCAGTTGTGGAGCTGTTGTTAACTACCCCAGTATCAGTTCAGTTGGACTTCACTATCCAGACTCTAACAGGCACATGGCATTACTGCAGACTTTTATAACTGTCAGAATTGTCACTCCACAATTCTTTTTGTTATATAGACTAAGAAGCTACACTTGTGTGTAATTGTCAGTATGCTAGATCTAATAAAGTTATTCCTCCTACTGATCAATTTATTTTCTTTTACATGTATGAAAATGCATATCAGAAGCAGAAAGAATGATAATGCTTTCTATGTTAGATTTTCGTGGTGTGTTGGCTCCAGACTTTCCTGATAAGTGATATCATTTATCAAAAAGGAGGATGAATTACCAGCTCTGAACCTGCATGAAGCAGGAAAAGGAACCTTACTTGTTCCACTGTGCCTCAAAGTGATTTTTCCAAAACTGAGGGACAGTTCCAAAATATATCTTCATCATGGCATTCTTCATGGCATGATTCAGAGGAAAAAACTTAAAAAAATAAACTTACCTTTTCTCATGTTACTAAAAAAACCAAAATAATAAAAAAAATAGTTTGTAATGGGGCAAATGAAGACCTGGAATATATTTAAGACAGCAACTTAATTTTTAAACTTCTTCTAAACTTCTACAGTTGCTCTGCAATGACCATGAGGAAAGAGTTAAAAACAGAAGACTAGAAACACAGGAAGGCAAATGTTTGTTTCTAAATGGTACTTTCTCTCCACATCAGAGACAGCTGCCATGACATTAAAGAAATGAATGAGTTAATAAAGAACGTTCCATTTATTTAGTATCTTTGTCTCTGCCTCTCAAAGCACTTTACAGAACCAAGCTGATTCTCTGGCCTACCACATTGCAGTGATAGGCAATTTCCAGTTAAGTATTTCAGGTGAAAGGATCGTTTAAACAGGAGATTTCCATACAGATAAGCAAAAGATCAACTAATGGATACTAGCTGCATTTTTTGAAATAAACATTAAAGAAGAAAAAGAAACCTTCAGCTGAAGGGTGGAGAACTTGAGATAAGGCAATGGTGAGTGAGTACATGTTGCTGCTGGTGAAACTTCCATTCTTGACTCTTATACTAAATAGATCATAACCATGAATATTTAATGCATCAAATTAGCCTGATCTCAGAGTATAGTCATTTAGATTTAGTTCAGTTCATAGAAATGAGAGAAACAGTGTTATCATGGAAGAGAACATTAAAACAAGTAAAGCCCAAAACACTAAAGGAACACTCTGAGGTGTATCAAAGGATTTGTACGATTTTCTTTTCAGTTTTAACTATAACAAACAACTTAATCTGAGATGCAGTGCATTCATTACATGGAAATCAAAGACAAAATCTTTGACTGTGGCCTATTGTTACGGAGGCTCATAAATGTACCCTTTGTTAATATGAATAGTCTCTACTCAAAAGTCCTTTTACAGAAATCAGTTTACTAAAGGGAGAAGGATTATAATTCCTCTGGAATATAATGAGCACTCAAATTGCATCATTGAATCTATTTCTGAGAGTGAAAAACAGTGAGGTATAGGACACCACTACGTCACTCCATATGTCGAAGTACAGCTCACATGAGTAATGATTTGTCTCATCATACTTTAATCAGAATTGCATGCTAGTGGAATTATTGGAATTTGGTATTTTAGTTGGTCATTTCCTCCAACTAAACAACAATACTACCTAAAGTAGTGTGCTTTTCCTCAATACAGGTCAACATGCTATAGCCATAAAAAATAATTAAGCTGTATTGAATATTTCCATTTTAATATTGCCATAGCAATCGACCACATATTTTTGAAAGCCTTAGATATGGAGGAAATTAGACTTATTGTTATTTTTCTCATTCCTGATTTCTACTCACCAGAAATAAATTATATTCTGTTTAGTGATTTTTTTATGAAATAATTTTTGTTGTCTCTTCAAATTCCCTGTACTATTGAACCAATTATGTTTATATTATTGTTTTCCAAAATCATTTAGCCTGTACTTACCTAAGCAGGGAAATTTTTTGGTTTCAAATCAAAGTATTTTGCCTTGGTGTTTATTTGCATTGGTTTTTTTCCATAACTTATAGATGTTAAAAAAAAAAACAAGGAGATAAAACACAGAAAATATTTTGGTAGATAATAATTAATAAAAATATGTCTGATTCTTATATTGAAATTACTAGAAATTAGTCATTAATGACTCTTACACATCAAGATTTATAGCCATGGCTCTTGTAGCACAGCTACAGGAGCATGATCACACAAAATATAAAATCTATACAAGTTTGAAGGGGTTTTGGAATAACAAAGAATAATGCCTACAGTTCCTTTTGATTTTTAATTGCTGTTTGTATCATATAGGCAGCCTCTATAGACCTTATAAAGCCTCCAGCTGAGATAAGACTAAATTCAAATTCCACCCTCTTATCTCTTTTATTCACCCAGATTTATTGATTTAAGAAGGAGCCGCACTTGTGCATGTGTGTGAATGTCTGTGTGGATTAATCTGAATGAACAAAATTTTAATATTACAGGATTTCCCTGTGTTTTCCCCTCAGGATTTTTCAATGGGCTCAACTGAAGTTAAGGGAACTTGGACCTCTGTAGTCATTATGGCTAACAAAAAAAAAAACCAAAACAGTAGAGAAATTCAAGGTTTCAGATCTCAGAGGGACATAGTCTTGGTTCTCATGCTGCTGTTGCAGTGTATTTCTACGGGAATGCTTTTAGAAGCGCTATCAGTAGAAGTTAATGGTCATTCTGAACTGTCATGTTCACTAAAACTACATAAAGCCTGACCTTTAATCAAGAAGGAGCATCACAAAACATCACTTTATTTTTTAGCTAATGGGCAATTCATGGCACCGCATATTACAGCTTCCGTTCTTTGATTACAAAACTCGTTTTTCACTCGGTTGCCTCCTGTTTTAATGTTTTTTAGTTTTAGTTACTAATATACTACTATCATATTTACAAAGAAAGAAAATGAGATATGCTTACCAAAATTTTGAACTTAAAGTATCATTAAAAATATTCCTGCCTATAGAGGGGAATTTTTCAAGTAGTCAACCCTTTTACCAGATTACTCGCAGATAACTCACACCTTAACTACATCAGTCATCTAATCTAGTTGGTTTAGTCATGCCTTAATTTATGGCAAAGTTATCTGCCAAGACCTGTCATCATTTTATGTTCATTGTCAGCTATGATTCATGTACCTTAGCACTCAAAAGTCTTTGATTACATTTATAAACATGTTCATATTTAGTTACTTCTAGTTTGTATTTAGTTCTAGTTACATAAGATTAATTTGGGTGTCAGGTAGGACAAGGGACAGTTTGTCAAGAGAGTCTGAAGTAAGCTTGATCCGTTTCTCAGTAATTGTTCTCCATTTCTTTTCTGTGACTGACTTTAGGGTGGTTCTGATCCTGTGTTTTCACACTCACTGATAACTACATGAATGTACACCTAACATAGTAACAGCCACAAATAAAAATGCTGCGCTGAAAAATTAAGGACATTAATTAGCTATATAATTGTTCTTTCCTTTTTAATTTACAGTAGGCTTGTTTTTACATTTTTCCAGTTTCTAGGGGGAAAAAGACAGGTTTTACTTGCTTTATGATTTAAAGAAGTTACATGCATTGAAAGTTTGAATTGACTTTTAAAGACATTGCTTCATGTATATACGTGGCTTAAGTCAATCTATTGGTCAAAAATTAATTTTTATTTTCAGCTCTCTTGTTATTGAAGATAAACTAACATGATTAAGCCTTCACAAAAAAAAAAAAGTTATGGCAAGGACAGAAACATCCAACAGTAAAGCCCCTAGTCTCATGAAGTTCTGTCTGTTTAGTGTTTCACAGAGACCTGGACCGCTTCCACTAAGCCCATGAGAAGAATCCAAGACACATTTTCTGAATATGCCAAACAAGCTTTGCTCAGTTCAATGTTTTAAAAATGTGATTGTTTGAGAAAAATCTCTTATTGAAATTATTTTAGTGTCATTATGCTTTCCTTGGAGTTTTTCCAGCATTACATACAAAGGTTACATGGTGCTGCCTGGGCCCTGAGCCTGTGTCTTGGGAGCACTAGGAGGGGTCTGCAAGAGGAGTGCAGGGCTGACAGGACACCATCCCACCACGTCCAACAAGGAAAGTGGAGCAGGACCTGTGATGGTGATCAGGGTCAGATGCAGGCTAGGGATAGCCAGATGAGTCTGTAGAGATGAATCATGCCCAAGATCAAACCGGAAAGTCAGACCCACAAGGTAAGGACCAGCTAAGTAAAAGCTCCAGACTTTCACCTCAGTTCCTTGCTGGACTTGCTGCAGACCTGCTGTGCCTGTCCTGCCTAGCTGGCTCACCTTCCTCTTTGCAAAACAGCCTGTAACTGTTGCTGCCTGAGAGAGATTTTATTTCAGAAAATATTTTCTGCTAGTTTTTTTCATTGTATAGTACCACTGTTCCAAAGAATCAACATCCGAAAAATAGGTAAGGTACCAGGACACTCGTCCTGGGAGCAGAAGTTAGGTTTTTCTCCCTGCAAATGTGACCTCACACCAGTTGACAATCATACTTAGTCTTGCAGAAGTTGTCTTCATCTGTCTTCTGCCTAATTATTATTTAATCACCTTTCTGTGAAAAACCGAATGTTTAATTTAACTTTAGTATACACGTTTCGCTCATCACTGCTAAAAGTTTAGTACAGGAGTATTCCTCACAACAACTGCAACTCATGAATCCTCCTTTTTTCCTCTTGAGTCCTCAAGGTGAGTGCTTTAACCTCAAGGTAACTCCATGATAGGAACATTCTATGGGCTGCTGGATGGTACGAGTTTGAATTTTCTCAGGAAGTAAAGGGAATTAAAACAGTATAAATCAATTCCTGTGTGAGTGCTCTAGTCTAGGCTATTATATGAAATGGGGTTGCTATCACCACTTCTGGAGATTTTTCTAAAAGAATGTTCTGTCCACAATTGCACTTTGGGAAAAGGCTAATTCCACTCTGTATTCCAAGAGTGTTTTTAAAAATAGCTGTGAACTAGAGACCTTGAGATGTTTTTGGTAGAGATAAACCAAGTCTTTATTATTAGATATACAGACAAATACATTACTTCTTGATACAGTGCGTCTTAAAGAAGCATAAAGCAGAATAAAGTATTTTTAGGGATGAAGAAAAAGTATAACCCGAGGAAGTTAAGATCTGATAGAACAGTGTCTCATTTCGTGTTCGATTTTTCCATGAGGCTTGCTGATGATTTGTGTGACTGCTATTCCTTTTCCTTACCCTGCCCCATGCCACTGTTAAGAACAGAAAGGATATAACATGTGGTAACCAGGGTCTGGTCTATGCAGTGTCTCCTATCCTAAACAGTTAATAATAGTGCTGAGATGTGACAAGCATTTTCTTCAGATGTGGTACTGCCTAACACATCTATTTTTTCAATTTTTATGCTATAGCTAATAGATTTGGTTTGAATGCTTACTTCAGAGGAGATAGGAAAGGTTTGACTAGCTGATGGCTGATGTCGTCAGGCAACATTACAAAGAAACAAGAAAATTCCCAACTTTCAGGCAGCTTCATATTTCTTCCATGTTTTGACAGCAATACTTTGTTTCAAAAGCACGAAACAACGTAATACCTGCAAAATAAATAAAACAAATAAAATAATATTAAATGTTTAGAGAACATGAAATTATTGCAAATTTGTCTTTATTTGATTTTAGGCATACTTACAATTATATTTCAAAATAATATACTGAGAATAATATCTCTCATTCTGTTTGTTAATCATGAAATATTAATTTTCATCAATTTGTACTTCTTCTTTTGTTCCACAACAGTCATGGAAAGTTTTGAAGAGGAGAATTAGACTTTGCAAATCCAGATAGAGTCATAGAATTGTAGAATGTATTGGAGAGATCATCTAGTCCAATTCCTCTGCAGTGAGCAGGGACATCTTTAGCTAGATCAGGTTGCTCAGAGCCCCATCAAGCCTGACCTTGAACATCTCCAGTGATGGAGCCTCCACCACCTCTCTGGGCAACCTGTCCAACCATTTCACCGCCTTTGTAGTGGAGAACTTCTTCCTTATATTCGGTGTAAATCTACAGTCTTGATTTTAAAACCATTACACCCTGTCCTGTCACTACTGACCTTGGTAAAAAGATTGCCCCCATCTTTCATGTAGGCCCCCTCTAAATACTGGAAGACTGCTACAAGGTCTCCCGGCCACCTTCTCTTCTTCAGGCTGAAAAGCCCCAACTATCTCTGCCTGTTCTCACAGGGGACATTTTTGTTACCCTCCTCTGGTTTGACTCTAACAGGTGCATGTTCTTCTTGTGTTGATGGTTAATCAAACGTAATTGACTATTCTGGATTTTTCTTCCACAGTCTAAAAATTCATCTTGGTTTAGTATTCTGTATTTTGTTTGATATTATATAAAATCTGAAAGACACGTGTTATTAAATTGTAAGTCATAAAGCATTTGTGAGGAATCTTTAATGGCCATGCAAAGATGAAGAAAACCTATACATTGAGCTATAGTAATTGCTTAGAGTTGATTGGATAGAAATATTTTTCTTTTGTTAAAAAATGTGGAGATACAGTTTGGGATGTTACAAAAACAGGTTTGCATATCAGTTAGGACACTGAAGTGAAAAAAGCTAACAAAGAAATATCTTTTATAGTCCTCAAAGAAAAAACAATTGAATTTTTTAGTTATAATTATTATTTTTTATTTGTTATTATTATTATACTGTGTGCTTTACCTCTCTTTACCTTTCCCTTAATCAAGTCAGACCTCTGTTTATTCCTGAAGAGCTTAAACTAATTTCTTTTTGTTGATAGTATACCATGATCTTGCATGTAAATCCAGTCATAGATATAACATTTAAACTACATGACTGAGGGAATACCGATGTGGAACTGAGTGATCTAGTTGGAAAAACTTATTAAAAAATATATTTGTGAATACTCTGTATGCACATGTGAAAGCCTATACTTTAAGAGAATATTGAGACTGAAACTGAAACTCTTATAAGTTAAGTAAAATCTGCATTTATGTGTGATGCATATGGACTACAAGCCAGTAATATCTTACTTCTTTTTTCTAAAATAAAGAGATTGAGCTAACTTGGTCATATGAGTCATTATGCTTCCTCATTCTTTAAAGATTCTAAAAACTTCTTTCTTTGCCCTCGTTTATTGAAACTTCTTTCTCAGATTGAATTCTACAAAATAGCGCAATATTATGCACATAGCTCTTCTCCTATTTAATACTCCGTTTAAATGGTCTACAGCTGCAATAGCCCTTTTAGCTTTATGCTTTTAACTGCAATTTAGACTGCAATGGCATAAATCAGACCTGCTGCCAAAGAAGTTATTCCCAGACATTTCTCCCAATATCACCTCATTTTTTGTTGGTACTAATGTTTGTGCATCTGTGTTATGAATTTTGTTAGCAAAATAATTCTGGCAAAATCAAATAATTTGTTCTAAAGTCCACAATTGTTTCAAAGTGTGTATTTACCAGAAAAATCTACTGTGTGCTTCTGTAGATTCTTGCTTGGGCGGAAGAAATTTTAATTGTAGGCAGCCAGCCAGTGGCAGAAAGCAGAGTTGAAAAATTTATTTGAAAACATCATCAGCTTATGTTCACTTAAACTGGTTTCATTTTTCAAGACGTCTGGACCAATCAAATAACTGGCATCTGCTGGAACACTCCTGAGTTCTGCTACTTGGCTGATCCTTTGGTGAGCTTTTCAGGTCACTAAACTAGCAAAAAACTAAAAAATCCTGCGGGGCGGGGCAGATTACTTTTGTGCCCACTTAGTTCATGACCTTAGTGAGCAGACAAGCACAGGCTGGGCAGTGCAAGAGAAGTGGTAGGGCTGTGCAGATGGGGACACCAGTTCTTTGAGCCTCTTCCAGCAGCCTGTGCATTTGCATAAGCGCAGCCTTCACAAGAAACTTCACTCTTGCTGCTCTACTGCTGGTTAGCATACATGACCATTCTTCATTACCCAGCCCTCAAAGGGTTTTCCAGAGTCATTACTTCTCAAAATAAAACATGGTTCTCCCAGAAGGTTTCCTAATCCTTCTTAGGAGACAGCCATACAGGAACAGCACAAGTCAGACCAGAGGGCTCTGAAGTGCTAAAAATACATCTGTGTGAATATGACGTTGCCTAACTCAACAGACATCTTCATTTAAGGAAGAAAAATGTGTCATTTTCCTGCTTTCCATTTACTGACATTGCGTCAGTGGGACCTCCTCTTGCAATGAAGTATCTCCTCCTGCAATTTTGTGAGTAATGAGTTTTATGGCACTATCAGCTGCCTGAGGAAAATTATCAATAGAGTAGACCTAAGAACTGATCCTTTAATGATGGTGGAGGAAACACAAGTATTCCCCATCTGAAAGGAAGCCTGGAATACAATTTACTGGACAATTTCCAACAGAAGAGTTTTCAGTGTGAATTCCTCCTAAGATAACTCCAGTTTTAATACTGCCTGCCCAAATCTTCCTCTTGCTTTAGCTCTTTGTTGATCTCTCCAAGTCTTCAGCTGAGAGATAATCAACCTAGCAAACCATTCTAAATATGGGTAATAGATAGCTTTTGCATTCAGAAGACATTTTAAAGGGTGGAACTTCACCATAAATCATTTCAAGTTACTGAAGACTTTCTTCTTTTAAACTTCATTTTTGAGATTTACCAGTTAGGTAATTAATATGTCCAATGTGTATTTCAATCAAAACACAAAACATAACAATACCACTCAGAGAAATATTATTTCCCTTTTCAGGAAAATACTTACAGCTACCACTGTAAAATTTATTTTCTTATACAAGGGTTGGGTATGTTTTTTTTTCTTTAAAGTTGCACAGTTTTTAAATATTCTTCCTGACTAAAACTGAAAATTATTTTTGGACAGATTTTTCTACAATATCAGTCTACCTCATCTTGTGGAAGACAAGTGTTATTCACATTAAAGAACATTTATTTCTTGCTCAGATGCACAGGAACTTCACCGAGGAAAGGATATTTTCACACAACTAGAAAATATCAGGCACCTCTGTATTTTCTCTTTGACAGATTCAGTCTACCTGCTTGTCTTATGCTAATATGATACAAATAATATTTAATAGACCTTCTGAATCAGGGGAAACACCATCTGTCTTTCTATGAAAGACTATGAAATGAATAATTTGTGAAGATTTTATTCTTCGTGAGTTAGCTAAATAAGGAACAAAGTGTTTTCTTCTCACAATTTATAACAAGAACAAAAAGCCCAACTGTTGGAAAGAGACATTTATGTTTTTAAATGTACTACTTCAGTAATTTCTAGGGAATATAAGTGTGAATAAATGCAATAATTTAAGTTCACAGTGTTTACTGTGTCATAATAACACTGACATTGAATTAATTTGGTAGGAGAGACAAAGGAAATAAATTGCTGAAAACGCAATTAGAAGTGTGACACAGCATTTAGAGTAAGAAGCAAAAAAATTCAATGTGATGGTGAACCTAGTAACTTTGTTTGTGACACCTTTTGACTTCAGAACAAATTATAGCATACTTGCAATGATGCAATATTTATGAGTTTAAGTTCTTTTTTTAAGATTCAGTGCCTTTAACTTGTCATGCAACAAACTACAACATGACCATGCATAGTTGATGTAGGACTTCTTTTGCACAATAGGTATGCATCCCTAATACACATTTCATTGATCTAATAATAAAAAAAAATAGTCAATTTAAAGACATGTTGTCACTTCTTCACTTTTCAATTTAAATCTTCCCTTATTGACACAAACATCAATTCAGTATAAGATTTAACTTAAGAACCTAGTTTTGAATTGCATTTCTCAGGTCATGAGCTTTCACTTTTCTATCTTCACTTACTAAAACTGACAAGTATAATTTATCTGCACAAGAAATTAAAACAAGTATTGAATTTGGTATTGATCCATTATCAGTGCAGGCAAGAGGGCTGTAAAAGTTTTTTTCTTTTAAAATTCTGCTTTTATTTAAAAAACTCTGTAAGTTTTAGACTCCTCAATTTACAAATGCACAAATTGTTTGTGCATGTTTGCGTGTGTGTGTGTGTGTTTCAGCTGGGGGAAGGGAAAAATTGATTGCATTGATAAATAATGTTTCCTGGGATGCATCAAGACAAAGACCATGACTTTAGAAGAATATTTTAACTGGGAAAAATAAAGAAGTAGATGGAGCAAAGTACATTAAGTGGACTACTCTGAGTAAGGCTACTCAAAATTTTCATGACAAAATGTACTTACTTTGGAGGTCAATACTTTTGGTGAAATTTATTAATTTCCTTCAAGTTTTCATCAGAATGTTTTGGTACATAACTTTGACCAGTGGTAACAGGTATAGAAGTTCCTACAGCACAAGTGGTTTGTCCTGGCGTTTGCCTTTTTTATTCCAATGAACAATTAAATGAATGTTGAAATCTTAAAATCTGCTATACAGTCATGCTTAGAGAGATTTAGTTTTTAGTAATTACCCCTGCATATTTTTAAATAGTAGATTTCACTATGAAATCAAGCATTATCACAGAAGGAGCAGTATATATGAGTGTTTCAGAGCAGTAAGACAAGGAGGCATACAACTCTCCATTCACAGTCTTTATAACATTTGTCATACTTAAAAATGATGGTCATACTTAAAAGAGATGGTCCAGAAGACCTTTGGAGGACATAATTCCACGACACAGTGGTGATAGTGAAGTAGTGAGTGAACTCAGTTCAGGCTGAAGGATGGCCTGTGCCCATAGATAAGCCTGCAGTGTGAACTAGGACTGATTTTATCACAGTTCCTGGTTTTATATAACGACTCGTCATGTATTCTTAGCAATATATTATATTGAGAAATATCTTGGTCCAAGCACCCCAAACACACAGGGTTTAAGTGCAAGAGTATGAAACCTGAGCTAGTACAGCTCAATTTTTTCAGTGCTCTGAATGGTAAAAGAAATTATTTGTAGTAGATTTGGAGTTGAATAAAAAATTACCATGACTTTAGGAACTATTAATTTGAAGCAATGAAAGTCAAAATAGAAGTTTTAGTGCATAACATAAGAACCATTTAATACAACTTTTCTTTTACGGTGAGTTAGTCAAACCTTCCATTCTGGAGCCCTGCAGGGAGACGAATTACTATAATGACAATAAATACTGAAAAATAATTTTGACTGTCTGTAAATCTGCCCAGCCTTGGGCAAGACATTTATTCTTTCATCATTCGTAAGTTCAGACCAGTAAGACAAACAAGTGACGTCACACACAGGTAATGTTCCTTCAGTTGCATGCAAGGCGGTGTTACACATAATGAACAGTTTCTTTCAGTGTATACCTAGTGCATTCCTTGGATGGTAAGACTGACAAAGAGATAGACAACAGACAACAAGTTAGAAAAGGCATATAGAGCTTTCGGAAAACTCCATAGAAGAGTCTGGTGGAATAAACACCTGAAGAAAAGTACAAAGATTAGTGTCTACAGAGCCATTGTACTCTCTACTCCTTTTTATGGGTCTGAATCATGGGTCATCTACTGCCACCACCTGCGACTCCTCAAACGCTTCCAGCAGTGCTACCTCTGTATAATCCTAAACATCCACTGGACTGACTACGTGAATAATGTTGCTGTCCTTGAAGGGGCAGGGGTCACCAGTATTGAGGCCATGATGCTGAGGACACAGCTGCGCTGGGCAGGTCATGCCTCCAGGATGGAGGATCACCGCCTCCCTAAGGTTGTGCTCTGTGGTGAACTCGCCACCGGCTGCTGCAACAGAGGAGCCCCAAACAGGAGATACAAGGACTCTCTGAAACAATACCTCAGTTTTGGCCATATTGGCTAACCACAGGGGGTCACTCCTG
>NW_009727667.1:16304-39696 GCF_000703405.1 Apaloderma vittatum
GTAAACACTGCTGCCTCCTTTGAGAATGCATGTAGAATTAGTCTCTAGGAGAAAAGACAACGCAGAAAGAGCGGTGCCTCGCCAGTACCGCCTAAGAAGACTTTCCGCTGTGCCTTTTGCAACCGGACTTGCCTATCCAGCATTGGCTTTTTTAGCAATCAGCGTTTGTAGCAAGTGTGGGTAGAGCCCTTCCCATGTCTTTGTTCACGAAGACTAGCCATGATGATGATGATACCTAGTAGAAATACATGCTTTTATCTCTCATTGCTTAAGTAGGAGAGATTTAATGAGAAAGAGTAATAATACCATAGTGAGATATGTAAATGTACAGATAATGTGCCTTCCAACACTTGCATTGAAAAAGATCCCACTGAAAGAAGCTTATTGTATAAAAAGAGATTGAACAAATCACTCTTGAGGTTGACTCCAATATCCAATATGAATCTGAATAGAACTGAAGTGCATAGAGGAAAACTATCGAAAAAGAGAATGGGATAGATTGTCCCTTTTTATAGGCCCCTAGTGAGACTTTTTCAACCCATAGGTAGTGACTTTAAGCTACATCTACAGATTTTATGTGTCTTAAAATTTCAGTTCATAACAGGCTGCAGCATTTTATATTGGTATATTCCCAAAAATCATCACATTTTTTTTCAGCTATTCACACAGAAGTCTCATTAAAGTTGTGTAACCATTTTCATTAAACAGAGGTGAAAAATGTATTCACTTCTGTTCTGCTCCTTAAATTTAACATTTGATTAACATGGACATTTAGTAAGTTCACAACGCTTAGTACAGAGACTTCATAGTGTTTAGGTTTACATTTGATATTCTGTCATCCTTTCCACATTATTTCTCTGTTTGTTTCCAATCCTGTGAGCTTAACAGGCTGAAAAGCTGCAAAATTACATGTCCCGAGCTAAGTGGGCACTCAGTTCAAATTTGCCTACGTCAAAGTCTATAAGTGGAAAGCAGTCTGATAAATACATAAACAGTTTTCTATTTTAGATTACACTCCAGTGGTGTATTGGAATGGTGACTGACTTGCACGAAATATCTTAGAGTCAAAAACTGTGTTGATTAAATAATCTCAAGACAAAGACAAAAAACCATTCGCGTTTGTGGATGAATAAGCACCTCACTGACTGCCTTTGCCTATAGTTTTACCCACAATGTGTTTTTTTTGTCTTTGATTATACATTATGTAAATAATGTTCTTGGACATTTAAGCATGAAACGTCTCTGTAAGTGACTATTTATAATAAGAAAAAAATAATAACTGTTTTGCTGCAAATAACATTTCTTTGTAAAATTAAATTTACAGGAACAGCACCGGAAATGGTTGCGGGCTTGAGATAAATTCTTTAATTACAATGAATCTGCTTACAAAATTTATTTCACGGCTGCAGTTAAGCTATATGATAAATATCAAGTATATCTAGCCAACAACTCAAATTCTGTGAGCTCATTTTTGAACCTTAGTGATAAGGACACACTTTTTGCTTGATCACACTGACAGATTTAGGAGTTTCCTTTGGCCATAGAGAGTTTGAGTCTGCTAAAGGCTCCTCCAGCCACTGATAACTGAGCATTTGATGCTACAAATGTGTTTTGTTTTTTTCTTGAATTGTGAGAGGATTTATAACAAAGTAATAAATGACTGATTTTGACATTTAGAAATATACATTGAGGAATCAGGACTGGAAGTAAGATTGTACGGAAGATGGCTAATATGTCTTAATTGTATTGTAATAACCAAAACACAATAAAATCCAAAAAAAATCCCTGCTGATTTTTTTCCTTTCATGTGGTAAAAAGCAGAGAAGAACAGCAACATATAGCTCTTCTTTCTGACCTTACTTTGCAGTAAGAACCATTCAGCTAGGATGATAATGATAGCATAGGTGCAGAAGAGGAAAATAGGGGAAAATCATAAAGCAAAGCTAGCAAATGTCAAACTGACAAGACTTTTATGTATCGCAAAGCCCACAGAGGAAAAATGTCATGTCCTACTGAATCTGCCTCTTTCACTACAGCGTATATCTTTAAAGAGCATTGACTGCTCCTGCACTCTGGACTAGAAAAGGAACTCAACTGTAACTGTACCATGTAACTGAAATTGTTCATTGCAAATGAAAATGACTTTCGATCAGAAAGTGTGATAGGTGGGCTATCAAACAATCTAATAAAATCTATTCTTTTCCTTCACCAGCCAAGGTTTTGGGGAAAGTAGCTTCACAGAAAGCAAGCAGAATCCTGTCTCTCATATTCAACTAAGAAATCAATTATAGCTACTCATTATGCAAAACATATTGTATTTTAACGTGCCCTGTCAGAAACAAGGAAGTAATATTATTTGATTTCCAAAAATAAAATACAAGAGAAAAGTGCATTTGAAGCAACAGTATAATATATTATTCTATAAAGGTCACGTAATGCAATTTGACCTTGATATGTCCTACACCTACAAGTTAATTTTAAAATTTCAAAATTCACAGTATAGATGATGTTAAATGACATCAGATATAGCATTTCTTGCTCTGTTTTTTTGTTGCAAAACTAGCTTCACAGCAAGTATTCTCCACGTTCATCTGAAGGATATCTATGTCTTCAGGGAAATATTTTGTTACATTATTTCATCCCTGTTATTCTTGATCTGTTTACCTTCCAAATATAAGTACAATATATTTTATGGAAATCAGTTCAATAATAGTATAAACAATACCTGCAAATTATAAAGAATATTTATTTTTAATCTGAGATCTATCACATTCTCATATGTACTCAAACATATAATCCTCCTAGAAACTGTTCTGTTCAGTTTTTCTTTCCAAAGGAACTGTTGCTTTTGGCTGACTGTGGCAATTTAAATACTCTTGAAAGGTAACGATTAATTAAAATAAATCTCTTGATTTAATAGGAGTTATATAAAATTCTTACCATTTACAAACTAAAAGAACTGGACAACAATCAGAATTTCATTTCTCAGAAATGTCAATATTTGATTTTAGAACCAGCTGAACATGTATTTTAGAATAAAAGAAGTGCTTAAAACAACCCATGAGTAGGTGGCTTTCTATACAAGGTGGACAGGGGTTTTTTTTGTAGAAAAGTAAAATCAAAGTGAATTTCAGTGCCGTTATCATAAGAGAATATGAACATGACCTTGAAAACATACAGAATTCTATAATTAAAAAAATGAGAGAACTTAGGAAGTATTTTTACAATGGCTGTAAACAAGTACAGCTATTTTGCCAGATATCTTTTACAGTCATTGAATGCATTGCGAGTATGTGAGTTTTTTGGAGAAGGAGAGTGATTCTAGGAAGAACCTCTTATTTTCTCTCTGTTGACCACAGAAAAGCCTAAAGACATTAACATTTATAGATCAAAAGTACTCTAGAAAAAGTGCCTATCACTTCACATTACCAAGTCTGACACAAATTTTATGTTTGTTTGTTTAGTTTGATGCAAATAAAAAAAACCCCAGAGCTATAAGCACAATTTTGACTTAAGAAAGTTCTTGAACACCTGTATATCTTCACTCAGACTTAAGCAGAATAACAAGTATTTAGATTACAGTCTAGTTTTTACTGAACTGCAACCTGCTCGAACTGCAATATGCAAAAATACATACTGGCATATTCTCAGTCCATGCACTTTCAAAAGAGCTGTAAACTAGTCTACATATAAGGAAAATGATACAGTACTAGACACATCAGCTAAAGCTTGCATACAAATTAGATTTAAAAGCAACATATTCAAAGCTAAGAATCACAATTTGTCTTCAGTTCTGAATGTTCATATCTGCTCTCCTCTTCAAACTCAAGCAGCCCAGGCCCAGGGTTCAAGCTTAAGAGAAACCCCTGCCCCAGTATCTTATATATAGAGGCTGCTTTCTAAACTTTAGAACCTCTCCTGAGTTCAGAGATAATGTGGACTATATCTGAGACTTCATCTTTGGTTCAGAGATGTTTGTTCAAGGACATGGACAATTTAGAAGATCAAGGGACAATTTCACATGTCTATTAGCAAGAGCAACTCCATTGACTTTAATGAATTCAGACTTAATGTATGCCACATGTATATTTGGATCAAGAGTCTAATAGAAATGGTGAATTATATTCTAAAAAACATTTAACAGCTACTTTGTAGTTGCCTATGTCTCGCTTTAAAACCTTCATGGTCTTTTATTCTCTATTTTTAGGTGCATTAGGTAAACAGCATAATATGAGATGAAACACCAGGTATCTTGCATTTGCTTTTTATTTTAGTTCAATCTGTGTATCAGGACCTACTGGTCCTCCTCCATAGCCATTCCCTCATCCTTTTCACTGTAATTCTACCTCACCTTCTGTCTAACAGACACAGTCTAAAATTATTTATTACCACAACCAAGAGATATTTCCATGATCCAGAAGTAAATTTCTGCTGAAGATGGTGTGGGTCTGGAAGGCTACAGCATCATCCTGAAAATGCAGCGTAACTGCTGTGCCTAGATGTACCCACACACTCCTTCTACACACCTTCCTTCACAGACTCTCTGGACACAACCAGACCTCACCCTGAGGTAGCTGTATTTATACTGGTGACAGAGTTAGCCAGGTTAATCCAAATGCTAATAATGTTAGAGCTGTGGACATGTCTGAAATATGGCAGAGTAGGAAACATGTTAAAGGCACCTGGGACAACAAAATAGCACAGTCTCAAATTATCCCAGGTAGTAAACAGCTTTGTTATCCATGAGAGGTGGATATCTGATGGTGTTAGTTAAGGTTGTATTTTAAAAAGTTTCACTATATAGTGTTAAATGCAGTTATATTAGAAAGAAATAAAGTCGGTAATTGAAATAACTTCAAATGTTATATTATCACTTATTAGTAGTAAGTATTTGTTGGTTTATTATAAACAAAGTTCATTACTTTTAGTGGCTAATTGCACTCTTTATCAGTATACTTTTATATATGTCCTGCCAATACCTGATATTTCCTCTCCTGGCAACTGTGACTCAGCAGTACTTGAAAGAGATAAAAGATGACTAAAGTAATTTGTGAATGATTCAGATTTTACTATTCAAGCTTGTAGCAGTTCTAATATCTATTCCTAGGTTCTTTTCCACACAATTAATTTCAAAACCTTATGCATTTTTTTTGTAAGATTGTCAGATCTCTCACTTCCATAAAATATACTAGAAGTTGTTTGCCCTCCAGATGTACAGATGTGATCAGCAAACTTTCACTGGATAGTCTAAGTGTGTTTAGTCTACTACTCTCAAAGCAGCAAGCAAATTCACCAAGTAATTCTCAAACACAGTTTCGACCTACAGGTTGTCAAAGATGTCTTTTGCTCACTATAAAAGCTCTTTCTCAAAGCCAGGCTCTAAGTCCTAACCAAGAAAATGGTCACAATTTTGCTTTACTTTCATTAGTCTTTCATATCAATATAGACCACAGTTTCAACATTATTCTCTGGTTTTCTTCTGATAGGATAGTTTCAGGTTTGGAAATATTTTTTCTAGCATTTCTTATAAATTCTTAATATACTTAAAAATTAAATTGTAATGACATTAATGCAATCTTATCCTATTGATTACAAATAGATGTCTTTAAGTATTTTAAAGATTTGCTTATGGCAACAGTTCTTTGATTTGTAATTATTTTTGATATTGCAAGTCTTTGAAAGTAAGATTTTTTGCAGAGTTTTAAATTTCATAAAAAAGACTTTAAACAAACTCAAAAATTCAGAAATAAAGTTGAACGTAGAACAAATCCAAACACTTTGAGCTACACAAATGCGTAGTTAGGCATCAAAAAGTTTGAGTGAAGATCTGAAAAGCATATTGAAGATAACTATATTACCATGATTAAGACATTTCTGCATTTGCAGATCCAGATTAGAAAAATAATTAGTTGAAATGCACAGTTAGTTTACTGTACTTACATTATTTTGTATACAAGTTCATGTTGTTTGCATATTCTTACACGTATTTATTGATCTTAAACTTGTTTGGATTTTTTCCAGTTAACATTTACTCCATTTTCCCTATAGTTTCAATAATAGATTGAGCATAATTACAAGGTGCACATTATCTTAAATTACTGTATGCATATATATGTATATAGCTAATATATACATTGATTTATTTTAACATTGACTTGAAGACATATCATAGTTTGAAGGTTTTCTATATAATTGTTAAACAATAAACAATCGGAGATCTTTTACCACTCAAATATTAAGTACCTTTAATGATGTCTTTAAATATCTTATATGGCTATTTTCATCTCATTCTGAAGAAAGGCAGTGGATTTTAAATCCTAATGTTAGTAGGACAGTGTTGCTCCTGAAACCTTTTACCACCAAAAACTTTCAAACAGGGAAAATATTGTTAAATTCCAGAAAATCTTTACCAGAAAGGGATTGGATCACCACTGACAAAATATGTGACATAGAAAACTCCAGCTGAAATGGTTCAATTCTCACACAGGTCTCCACAAATATAGTTTTAATTATCATAAGCTAATGATTGTATGTAGTGATTGTATGTAATGATTGTATGTAATGATTGTATTTTTAGCTTGCTAGTGAATTAATTCAAGACTAAAAGACAGTCTATTCAGGGAGAAAATGCTGGACACTTCCTAGAGAAGAGTTGTTGTTTCTCTGACTCAGACAGAAATAAGACATTGCCCCATTGCGGGGTAACAGAGAATAAATATACGATGGAAACTTGCATGTCTGGATCCCACATTTTGTTCTGGAAAGTCTCTCACAGTGTTGTCTTTCACATTTAAAGCATAGCAGGCTTGTCTAACCTTCAGCACTTTGAGTGGGACCAACAGACCTTTTATACCACTACACTGAACAGAACCAAGTCATTGACTCAGTTGCTTACCTGCCTCAGTCCTACTACATAACTGCTGGTGTGTTTCTTTCCATGACTTTTGCCAAAAAGCTTTCTTGAGACAATTTCCAGGCATCAGATGAGAATACCATGTAGCTTGGATAATTTCCTGTCGACAATATGAACAAATATTAATCACTTTTAGTCCCTCCATCCTGCATTTCTTGGAATAAAAACAGCACACAGAAAATAATTATTATATACTACAGTTCCAGTAGTATATACATATATACAGTACTACAGTATGTAGTCTAGAAGGCCAAATGCAATGCAGTCGACATAGTCTGTGTCTTGGCCTCCGGAGCCACTACTTGTTTCTGTTTCATTTAGCAGGGTATAAGCAGTCTGGATAGTCAGTTGCCCAATGTTGTCTCACTGCCTAGCTCTGTTTTATTCACCAGTAATGACGTAGCCAAGGTATCTTCACAGAAACTACACGTTGTGAGAACATAGTTCATAAGTCTTTAAAGTTCTCTTACTCTCTAAACAAAAACAACAACAAAAAGTGCTCATATTCGCTTTCTGATAGTATAGTAAGTGTGTTATGGCCTATGCAGATATGCACGGAATAACAAGGTGATTTATGAAGCCATGGTACAGTAAATCCCTGTCTACACTGACTAGGGATATTACTCACACATTCTTTCTTTCATCTCCTATCTACCCAGCAGTTTTCCATACAACCTCTATTGAATGAATATCCTTTTTCAGTAATTTTCTACTGATTTTTTTTCAAGCCATGCAAGGCACGGTATCCAGCAAAAAAAAAAAACATTAGAAGAGAAAGAGAACTGTTATTCTCTAATGAAAAGACATCAAGACAAACTCCAGTTTTTCCGGATTTTATTTTGTTTTATTTTCTTCCTAGACATTTTAAAAGCTTAAGTCTGTTATTCCAGGAGTCTAATATGCTGTCCTTTACTGCCTCAGATGTTACACTGACTGGTTATTTTCCTGTTGCTGTTGAAACACAGCTTAAATTTTAGCAGAGTGACAACAGTTCCTTGTTATTGAAAGGGTATTTCAATTCTTAAACTTTCAAATGCTTCATATTATAAACTTCCTGAAAAGACAAGCTAGAGCTGCATTATCCCACAGATAGTGTATGAAGTGCCCTTTTTTAGTGCAGTGTTCTAAAATAGTGAATTTAGCCTGGGGCCAACCAAAGAGACAACATTTAGCTGCTCATTCCAGTTGCTTTTTAAGATTATATATTGGATTAGCCCCTCAAAATATATTCTTTTAAAGGATTAGAGTAGGAAAAAAAACCACTATCTGTTCAATTCAGAGAATAGCAAGTCAGTTCTAAATGATGTTATCTCTGCCGTATAAACTTGTTTTTTATGAGACCTTAAGTGGCAAAACCAGACAAGTTTGGTTTTCCAAGCAGCAGAAAATCCCAGGAAGACCACAAAAGGTAAAAAGAATATTAAATATTGACCACGGTTTATCTTCAAAAGACAGTCTGTACTGAGTAGAGCAATCATTTATTCTTCTTTGCACGCTACAACTATATTTTCATACACTGTGTAGGATATCTGTAAGTTAGAGATCATGACTGTCGTCAACCTTACAAGTTTCAAGTATGATTGCAGAATCTATCTTAAACTAGTCATTCTGTAGATGCATCATAGGTAAGTGCAACAGACTACAGGTAGATGTTTTATGTATGGACAAGCCTGCCTAGTATATGAAAATAGTTGAATTTTCAAAGGTAAGTAACTCCCAATAGACACTATAATGTAGATTACTCATGGAGATCTGGCTGTGTTCCAAGTAGCATGTAGAAATTATATTCCCTTAAAACCAATTTTTCAGAGATTGTTGAAAAGTTTGAAGATACTGTTTCAGTCCTGTCATTAAACTTATATTTTAAAAACACTTATACTAATTACTAAATTATATTAATAAAAAAATTTTAATAATGAAGTTTATTTTGTTGCATCTTTTGATCCAATCAGCTAAATCTTCGTAACAAGTTTTTTATTTTCACATTTTCATATGAAAACTCCTAATTTTCCCCTTCAACATAACTTTTATGTTTAAATGGACTTGAATCTCACCTGAATATATTTGTGTTCCAGACCTTCCATATTTTCCTAGCTTATCCTTTTCATAGAAAACCCAGACAGAATCAAACATGAAAAAAATACTGCCCACAGTTTAAAAATATCACTTCTCTTACAGCCTCCACAGTACACACCTTTGTGCTATGGCCCTGTGGAAGACAGCAAGCAGGGTAAGTTAGTACCACCTGAATTCTCTGTCAGAAAAGACAGTTGTTTTCTTCCAGCATCAAGGATGATGCTCATCAGGGTTCTCCTGTACACTCACAGCAGGTGTGTAGCATATTTGACACTCTCTGTTCTCACTCTTAACGGATGAACAGACATGTTGATGCTGTGGATCTCTGGGAGGAACAAGGAGTCACTTGGGAGACAGATAAACAGTAAGTTCACAATACCTGCACTAATTCCATTGGCGTACTAATTCCATTGGCCCACCAAAAAAGATTTTATAGATGTAGTAATTTATTTCCTGTCCTTTAAGGTAGTTTCTGTATTTCTCCAAAGAAAGCTGCTTAAGCTTTCACGAGTTCAGCATGTCATGATACTCATGTCTGTGTCACGATCCGAGGTCTTCCACAAGGCACATCTGTGCAACAAAGTTCTTCTTTCTCTGTCCTCCTTCCAACAAACAAAAGTTCCTAGACAGTAGCTAGAGAAAAATTCTCATTCATTTTGGTTTTCCACTCTGTTCTCTGTAGGATTTAGGCTATATCTAGTTCAGAGACACGTATAAAGTAGGCTCTTTTATGTGAAGATCCTTGCAAAGGTTTTCCTACTCCCCTACAAAATACCATCTAGCTTGTATTGACACAAAATAATCAGATTTCTGCTTCCTTCTCAGTATGATGGCATAACAGGAAGACAGCAGACTATCGGGAGAGGAATATGGAGATCCTCACACATTCATCAGCTCGTTTTTCTCAGTTACTCCTATCTAGGAGAGAAGTGACAAAGAAGAAAATAAATAAATGTTCAAGGTTGTGAAAAAGATTACACTAAAGGAAGTGTACACTCACATACTATACAATTAGAATCACTTTGAGCATCACAGAAAATAAGGGGAACTTACAGTGGTTAGATTTTAGTTGTGGAAAAAATAATCTAGAAATTTACAAGTTAGTATAAAACAAAATTCTCATGGTTCAGGTCTTTAGAGTTACAGATTTTCTTCAAGGGGTCATATCATGCCAGGCTCACTGTACAGTGATAGTTCTTGTACTTTTTTTAGAAGCATCCTATCTTGGTCATAACTGGACGTAAGACTCAAGACTTAATTAGGAATAGCAATCATATTATCTCTATTTCTAATATTAGCCCATCATTTAAAGAAAGGAATATACAACATGAAAAACAAAAAATCTGAATAATTCCAAGAGTTTTAGCTCGGACTGATAAGGATATTCTACAATATATGCCACAGCTTTCTTAACTTAGAATCACATTAATATTCAGAGAAGGATTATAAAATACATACCACTTAAAGCCAAGTCATTCTAAACTTCCTTTTCTGACTGGTTGTGGTGAAGTTGAATAAGAACTATACTGCATAAATTTTTTAGTTGCCTCAAGATCCTTCAAAATAGAGTTACAAAATTGGCATTATCTTCCTAACTACCCATTACCTGAACACAATTCCTTTGGAAAAGATTGCAGTGCTGCTGGCTGGGAGGTTTGCTACATATGCTTACAGGATAAGCAAGCAAGAACTGGTTGTGATGGAGTTGAATAAGAACTATACTGCATAAACTTTTTTAATTGCCTCAAGATCCTTCAAAATAGAGTTACAAAATTGGCATTATCTTCCTAACTACCCATTACCTGAACACAATTCCTTTGGAAAAGATTGCAGTGCTGCTGGCTGGGAGGTTTGCTACATATGCTTACAGGATAAGCAAGCAAGAAATTAACTTCCTTGGAACTGTCCATTCTATTCCAAATACCTGTTATTGATGGGTGACAAGGAGTAAACCCAGGCTGCTTTTCGGCATGCAGATCCAAGGTGCATAACAATGTCCGTGTGGGAAGCAGTGGCGGGCAGCAGAGGGTGAGCTGAGCTAGACAGCTTCTGAACTGAGGCCAGCAGACGCTAAATTAGACATCAGACATCCCCCTTCCCTTCATTATCTCTTATTTTATGACAAAGCAGACGAAGAGAGTGTTACACGTTTAATTATGGTTAATACATTGTACCTCACACCTCATTATTTGGCATATACAGGAGTCAGGTTTTCACTAAGCCAGTTGAGCATTGGTACTCTTTTTTGCACATTCTTTGTTCTTCATTTTAGGTTACGCTCTGACTTACACTTTTAAGGACTGTTGCAAATGAACTGTGTGTTGGATATACGCCAGACAACAGTTTTCTTACCCGTTTATGCAAGACAGTGGTTTTCCTACATTTTTAAAAATGAAAGAAAAGGAAAAGCAAAGAGATCATCCCTAATGAGACATCAACTTTAATTAGACGTTCTCTTTAATGGAAGTTGTTGTCTATCCTTTGAGTGGTTTGCTGGTTCTCCATTTCCTCACTTGTTACTGCTGGGTTGTTTTTTCAATCCATAATTCCACATTAGGAACATTATGTAAATTAAGATAATGATAATCTTAAAATTAACATTTATATTGAGAAAAATTAAATGTGAAATTAGACACTGGAGCTAACAGATGTGAACTCATTACAAAAAAGATAAATCTGTAGTAAATTTAAAAACAAGCAAAGCCTTGCAGTAAATGTGATAGACAATGGCTTGGGTAACCCAAGCCACTTCTCTGACACTAAATAATGTTCCAGTTTTCTGGAGTTTTATAGCTGATTTCTTTTAGGTACACATGATAGGTGAGTAAATTAATCATTTACTCAGCAGAGTTACTACAGGGCTGAAAGAAGGAAGTTAAACTATGTGCTGATCAAAAAAGATTTAATCCTGATATCTTTCATTAATTTCCCATTTGTGCTGTTAGAAATTCTTTGCAAAATACAATTGATATTTTATTTATTCAGCTAGCTTGACTCTGTGATGCTAATTTCCTGACCACTGCTTTATACACTGCAGCCCAAAACAAAGAGCCACAGGTGGGCCTGAACAGCACTATTTTCTTCATCTGCAGAAGATCCATGTGCTTATTCTTCTCCAAAATAAAACCTAGCTCTGTACTGAAGGCCAGCTCATTCAGGGAATGAAAACAGTAAGGGAACATACAGAGAAAAAGTCTGCAAACAACAAATTTTGTGTAGGAAGAACACTCTCTTAAACTATTTGATTGTTTATGTCAGAGGCATCAGTGATGGTTTAAAAATTGCTGTACCTAAGTAAATGTTTGGGATTCTTTATGCCAATAGTAATGATGCATTTGTCTGAAATGCCAAATTTGCCTGGATGCCAAATATGTTCAGACAAACCACTGCACTGTGGACTAAAACATGGGTTTTTTTCCTCCTACATATATGGATTTTTAATATGACATGTAAACAAAAAGCACTGTAGATCTTCCTTATTCTGGTTTAAGAAATGGGAAAGTGTTGACAGCAGCCACTTTCAAGGACTGTGAAATTCTTTGCTGACTACAAAGAAAATTATGCTTTAAAGTCAGTAAGCATTTAGACAGAGTGAGAATTCCTGAAGTTCAGTTGTTAGACTAGCAGCAGCCATTTAAAAACATAATTGGAGATTATTTAGTGAAAGGTTTATGAAAACAACAAAGCAGGAAAAAAACAGTTCCTGTCAGGAAAGAATAAGGTTAAGGATAGTATTAGCATTGCCCTCCAATTAAGCAAATTTATCTCAGAATTATGCACTGTGACACAAAAGCAAGACTGACAATAGCAAGGACATAAAAATGGAAATAATCACAAATGAGGGAAAAGCATGACCCCCTGAGGACTGAGGAGACCAGATAACACTCATGTTAGAATTCTGAAAAAAAGGCTTTTGAAATTGTGGATCTGGTAATGAGTATTTTTAATAATTCCTCCTAGAGAACAGAGCAATCAAGCTGAAGAACAGCAAAGCAATGCTCACGTATAAGAAAGGCATGGAGTAAGTAACAATTATTCTTGCGTATCAGTAATCAGGGAATGTCTGTAACTGTCCTTAAAGTAAAATGGCACATGACCTTTTAGACCTTTTAGCAGAGCCTATGGTGAAAGGACAAGGGATGATGTTTGTAAACTGAAAGAGAGTAGATTTAGACTAGATATAAAGAAACATTTTTTTTTACAGTGAGAGTGGTGAAACACTCGAAAAGGTTGTCCAAAGAAGCGGTAGAACCCCTATCCGTAGAAACATTCAAGGCTAGGTTGGATGGATGGGACTCTGAGAAATCTGACCTAGTTGATGATGTCCCTGCTCAATGCGGGAGGCTTGGATTAGATGACTTTTAAAGGTCCCTTCCACTCCAAACCATTCTATGATTCTATGACTTTGGGCAATAGAAGTGGAATGAAATTCAGTTTTACAAAGTGCAAGTTCATACTTTTTGGAATCAAACTCAAAATATTTCTCTATAAACTGAGCCTGATTGTTTTGGAATAGAGTCTGCTGTGAGTGACAATATTTTTTGTAACTCTGAATAGGCAAGCAATGTACCAAAAGAAGCTTTTCCCACAGAGACAGAAGAGTATTAGTGCCATTGTACATGAAAGAGGCTAGACCTCATTTGAAACTGATTGTTTAATATCAGTTACGTATGTCCATGAAAGATTAAATGAAAGGAGAAGAGATAGAGAGGAACAGTTAAAATTACTGGGGATATGGAAATGTTTTAAGATGCAATTTAATAGTTTTATGTAAGTATACCGTGTTTACAGTAGCTGGAGAACAGACCATGAGGAGGCTTGGCGTCCTTAATAATTCTTGCAAAATCAGCTTTGTGAAACATTTCAGTGATGAAAGGCTGAAACATTAAAAAAAATGTAGAAAATACATATGCTGGTGTTTCCATACAATAAAGATTTTAACAACTATAGAGCTGAGAGTACATTTTGCTGAAAAAACGTAGATTTATATAACACTGTAAAAGTAGGACTCATCTGAAATATGCAAAATGTGATAATAACTTAATGAATATCTTGGCTTTATGCTTACCTGGGGATAGCAAAGATAAGCCTATTAACTTATGCACAGGGTTGTCTTGGGTTTTACACAGCATATAAACTATTAATTATCATTCCTACAAGTACTTAATAAATGAATACACATCTTAAGAGCATTAAAGCACAAAAATATTCTTCAAGAAAAAATCACAGGCAAAAACTATGCTAATTATGAATTGCCCTTTATGAACTACTCTTGTGTGGTTTGATGCACTTAGAAGAATTTAGTATGGTTAGATTTAAGAGTTTGTGTTGTTGATAAAATTAAGAAAAAAAATAATTTTAGTAAGACCTCTAAAAAGACACTTGAAAGCAAGATACGCCTTTTCCTACCTGAGGCTGCCAGAGTGCCTTGTCCAATAACTTGAGGCATAACTCAAAACAAGACATTAAAAAAATATTCATATGGATTGTTTCCCATCTCTGTCTTCCCTGCTGATGCAGGATATGTTAAATTGAAATTTTTGCACTGAAAGGTTTCTTAAAGATTTATATGAACCTCTCTGGTTGGTTATTATGGTGTGAGAGGGATTTTTTGTAAACTAGTCTAGTTATAAACTTCATTATAGGCAGTTACACATGCAGAGCTCCACAAGTATCAGAACAGCCTCTTCTATCTTGTTGAGTTTCTGTGGGTTTTTTATGTTTGGGTTTTTTGTCTGTTATGTATCTGAAAAAAATAAGCATAATGCTCCTGTAGGCATAATACAGGTGTAGGGGTTACAGCTCCTGGTGGCAGGAGGTACTGCTGCCTCTGTAGCTCTCATTCCCGTGCCATCAGCAGTGCTCGAAAATCTGAAACTCTAGGGCTTTTCCCTGAGGTCCTTCTAAGTTTATCCCCTTTTCCTTTCATTCCTCAGTGGGAAGAGCCCAGAACAAGTCTTTATTTTTTGCAAAGCAAAACTTAATTTTTCTTATTGCTGAGGATCTTAGAAATAAGAAAGCATAAAACAGGAACAATTTGATCCTAGAGAAATATTTAGTGCTGAAATGCAGGCAAAGTATGTTGGAAACACTGTTTCTTTAGTGCAACCCTGACAAAAAAAAAGTCAAGGCTCAGTTTTCACTACCTGCCCATGTACTGATATGTTCTGTTCTGCACATTTCAATGAATCTACATAAGATTTATCATTGTGTTCCGCACATTTCAATGAATCTACATAAGATTTATCAGGCCAATCTTTTATGGATTTTTAGTTGATTTTCATTTGTTATAATAGGGAAGATATTGACTGATTTCTAATGTAAAAGGATTATTCAGTGACAGTATCTTCTCATATCCAGAAGTATCACTTTTTGTTACTAAAAACACTGACCATTTTAGGCACTGTCTATATAATTAACAAGTGTTGTTTATACTGTTCATAAATATATTTAAAATTTCACTTAAGAATATAATCAGCATATAGTTACAAGATATTTTGCTCTGTACAACCATAAAGCAATTCTACTTCAGAAGAATGAATGACTCTTCTAAAAGGGTGCACTTAGTGAACAATGAGGTTCACTATAATAAGAATTTTCTGCAGAGAAAAATTATGATCCAATATCTCTATACTCCACCTCTGTTATTTTGTATCATACTGTTTATTCTAGGTCTCTGTTATTTCACATTTTGCCCATACCTGGTTCAACTATATTAAAAATGAATAAGGACTTTTCTTTTTCAAATACATATTCAGCAGTCATACTATAGTTACTAGGATTTCATTATGCCATTGAGAGAAGTGATAACAAAATTAATACAAACAAAGATCTCTTCAGCATCAATGCTTTATTATTCTGTGTTATTATTTCTTCCTTTTTTGCTGCATATCTGGAATATTTGCATGACAATTATTGGAAGTGTCTTTGGCTGTGGAACTCTAAACTGTGAGCTCAGTTGTACCAATGGCAAACCTCTCAGGCTGAAAGAAGTTTTTCGTATTCGTGTTAAGGGTTCTGCAATGTGCTGCGATCAAGCAAGGAAAAAAGATAGGTATGGAAATACCAGGTTTTGTTCTCGTCCTCTTTCCCATTTGGGGATGTCTAAAAACCTGCATTCCAAAATATCAGCTGGAACAAGAGAGAGTCAGTAGACTGAATGCCTACTGCTTGGGATAATATGAACATGTCTGGGACAAGAGATGCATAGTAAAGCTTTCTGCTGGTGGAAAATTATTGAAATGTCACTTGGTGAAGCAGGCAAGATAAACCTATTGCTGCATATAATAAAACTCCATCTGCCAACACTGACAGTATTTGTTATCTGTACCTTTTCCTTGCACAAGGGCTTCCCAGCAGCTTTGGTAACATTTTGAGTATTCTATCCTAAATACATTTTTCATAAGCAGTTATTAATAGCTGTATCTTTCGCAAAGAAAACATGAGTTTCACAGATACTTTGCATAAACTTTGTAAGCATATTTACATACATGTGTCTTGGGGAATCAGCATGTCAGACCACATTTACAGAGGAGGCAGATATGCTAAGCATCTGTTCTATCTCCCTTCTAAATGGGGGATTTTTACTTAAAACTTCTGTCATTTTTCTTTGCAGGGATGCAAACTGTGATATAATTTATACAAGTTCCAATAGTCAGATTGGCAGAATGGGCAGCATTTTTACATTACTGTGTATGAATGTTGAAACCAGTGCAAATGCATTTCACTGCCTTGTTAATTACTTCTCAAAGTAATCTCTCAGATCCAGTCAAGTCCCAAGCATCTCCAAGCATGGAGATTCTGCAGCGTCTTTGGGCAACCTGGTTCAGTATTTAATCACCCTCATGATCTGGCTCCATCATCTCTCTATCCTCTGGTCAGATACATTACCTCTCCCAACCTCTCCTCATGTCAAGCCCCCTAAAAATGTCGGCAGATCTCCTCAAGTCTTGTAAGACTTGCAAGCATTTCCATTTGTTTTTGTTCAGCTCCATGAGGTTTATGTCATTCTATTTCTGCATGCTGTTCTGGTCCGTCTGAGCAGCAATCTCATCCCATAGCATGATAACAGCTCACCCCCTAATTTGGTGTCATCTGCAGACTTGCTAAGAATGCTTACCATCCCATCCCTTATATTTTTAATTAGGATGTTAAACAGCATAGGTCTCAGCAATGATCCCTGGGGGATGCTATTTACTGGTTGATTGCTGGACTTTTCACTAGTGATAACAATAGTAATCAAGCCCAGCAGTCAAGCTAATTGTTGTCTCACTGATTTGATGGTAAGAAGGCTGAGGAAGACTACTAAAGCCAAGGTATGCAACATCTACTGCTTTTCCCTTGTCCACAAAGCCAGTCACCCCGTTAGGCAAGTCAGACTTGATTTGTCCTCAGTAAACCCACGTTGGCTGTTCCATACCACCTTCTTGTCCCTCGTGTGAGTAGAACAAACTTGTAACTAAAGTTACTTGAGTTCCCCTTTGTTTAATATAGTTAATAAAGTTGATATCAATAATTATTTGATCTAGTTATCTTTCACTTTTGAGAAGTACAAAAACACATTAAAAATTAATGTGTTATCATCTGCAACTTTTGAGATAAATACATGTTTCTTAGAAGAGACAAGTTATCTATAATGAAAAAGTTACTTCTATCTCTCAAATACTTTCCTTCAGGTACTGTCTATATCTGTCTACACTATGATAGTCTTGTTTGTTTTAAGGAAAACATTTAGGAGCTTAAAATATAACCTGAATTCTAAATTCAGCTAGATAAATACCTCTATCAAAATTGCAGTGAACAGATTCACTTCAGATACGCATTTATTGTTCCAAAAAGGATGTTGTGCTGCCAAAGTAAGATGGTGTTTACTCAGTCTTGAAAACAGCCAACACTTTAGTTAGAACTGTGAGCACAATAAAAAATTATTTAATATAGTACAGGATAAGCAGCTGCTTCCTAGAACATAAGTTTATATTCGTATTGTATTAGAAGTTCTTAGGTTAATGTGACATTGAAGCCCCTCAGTTGCCTGCTTTCAAAATTAAAAATGTTATATTATTTTGGTATTATAGATCAGTCTTTACACTACTTATGTACATATCTCCAGAGTTAATTCTAGCAAAGGATAACAGGTTGCTGAAGAGGGAAAAATGACCATGAGTCCCTGCTAGAAGATGTCATTCCCCACAGCTTACTGAGACCAGTTCTGTCGCAGAGGACACAGTGGGAAGGAAGAGGATACTTCCTGCTGTCTTCAGATACCAGTTGGTATTTGGGGCAAGAATACATCTTCCAGTTAAATTTTCCTATATAGTTATAAGCTAAAGGTGCTTCTATAATCTACGTAGTCTTTTCTTTCTGAGTGACTCTGTGGAAAGGGATCTGGCATAAAACTTTTTCTTTTTCTACCTTGCAGGACTTCTCCTTATGTTGTATCTGGATTTAGCGGCAAACATGCTTTAACAGGGAAGTTAGATCACACTACCTAAAACAAAAAGCAAGTTTTCTTTTATCTCTCATCCAAATGTGCACCTGTGCATGGGTCAGGTGTAAGACTTTGTATTGTTACTACAGTAGTAATGCTAAGAGATAGTATCAAGAAAATGTTGGGATGATTGTCATACGTAATGGAAAAGGTATTGACATCTGCAGAGCTTTCTAATCCTGCCATTCCTCAGAGAACAATAACTGTTGTTTTCAAAATCTCTGTCAGATTTTTCACCACATATTCTTTTTTTCTCTACTGAAAGTGTTGTCATATTCTCCCATATACACTTTGAAGGACTAGACAGCAATAATTCATCAGTGAGCATTCTGCTGACACTCATTGTCATATACAAACACAAATCACTTTTCCTGAGGAAATACTGCCAACCTGCATTTTAAGTAGGTGGATTTAATTCTGCCTCTGATCTTGGATTTTCACTTCAGCTCTTCCAAAATAAATGTAACAAGTAGGTCAACATTTGTATACATGATTGGTAGAATTGTATGAACAAAGCTGGAAAAGTGCCAGGCCATTTGCAAAGTCATGCCCTACATGCCTTTGAAATGTCCATGACTTTGAGTCATGCCCATACTCTGAAAATGTACTGGTTCTCTAAATGTATGGCTTACATCCCCTTGCTCTACCTACATCCACAGAGAGGATATGACAGTGACTGCCATCATTTTACATGGGACATATTTATACTCTGTAAGTCCCAGATGCTTCAAAGGACTGAGTATGGTTTGAAAAATACATAAATACATTTACCTCAGTGCCATTTCTAAGTGCCACCTCTAGAAGTTACAAAAGTCTGCTCAATATTTTAAGCCTTCCATCACTTAGCCAACAGTGTGAGGAAAGGAGAATTACCAAAACGAAGTACGGCAAACTATTCTCTTTCCTGTTTCCGAGACAGCTTATTTGTCTCTCTAGAAAAGGGAGGATGGGGAAGGAAACTGCTAGCATTCCCACCTCCTCTGCCCTAGAAAATTTCCTAAGTAAATCTAGCTGGTTAAACATATTGCAATTTTCCTGATCTTTTCTCTTGGTCATAAATTAATGTCAGAATCTTATATATTTTAACAGCCTGTAAAAATAAATCAGGAGTATTTATCTAAGACTTTAAAAAATGGTTGTTTTGTAGCTAAGAATTATTGTAGTGCTCATAACCTGAATAGCCAAGAGTAAAAGGCAACCTATTTTGCTGAAAATTATATCCTGAAAAAAAAGCTATTTAATATTGTTAAAATATTTCCCATGAGCAATATTGAAAATATTTAGAAAATACTTAAGGATATGAATCTGGGGTTTTTTTGATCTTGTGTTGAGCACCGTAGTTACTGTCAACAAACTTTACTTACAAATATAATTACTGCTTGACATATTTATGATCTCAACCTCACATTAAGCAGGCTTAACCTAATTGAAGTTTACTGAGTCTTGGAGCACATGACATTGGATTATGGAAAGTAGACAAAATATGAGATGACAGAGGAAATATGATAGTTCTGTACCAGAGCAAGATGTACACATGGCACGGTAGCTATATTATCTCTAAGCTGTAAGGTTTCAGCACTCTGAATCACACCCAAATTAGGTGCTTTGAACATCACATATTCAAAATCACCAGTAATGAGTTCCTGAATCCAGCTCACTTTATCCAGCTCCCGCCACACTGGCTTCCCCAGTGCCACCAGCTCTGCAGCATCGATGGGGGTTGCTACAGGAGGGGAGAGTCTGCTTCGATATTGAACTTATATATAGTTGTATATAGTTCATTATTCTTATAATTTCTCTATTATTTCTATTATTGTTTCATTAAGGCCATTTTAGTTTTTCTTTCCTAACCTGTAATTCTCTGTGCCTTGTTCCCTTTTCCTTCCCAGTTTGGGGGGGCGAGGGGGTTAGAGAGCATCTGCCCGCATTTAGTGGCTGGCCCAGCCCTAACCTATGATAGATAGTGACAAATTTCCCCATTTTCCTTCATTACTCTCCATATGTATGTTTCTACTATAGTAATGATAGAATCGTAGAATACTAGATTGGAACGTGCCTCAAGAATCATTTGGTCCAACCCTTCTCAGGAAAATCACAGTCTAGGTAAGATGGTCCAGTACCTTGTCCATCTGAAGAAAAAGGAAATGTAAAAGATGTGAATTCATTGTGGGAATAACCTAAAATTACAGAAAATATTTTGTATTTTTTGCTTTTATATTTGATCCCTACTAAAAGTATAGAATTATCATAAGTAGTTGTGAAACCAGATATATCACCCCAAAAAGTATCAGCAGAGCTTAGAAAAGTGAAGTTGTAAGTTTGAATCACTGAAGGATGAATAAGGACAGACACTGGAGAGGGGGATAACTGTATTTATATTTCTATCTGAATAGACTTTGAGCTAAGCTCTTCAACTTCTTTACTTTCGGAACAATTTTTTCTGGGGCCTAAATGAATCTGTGCCATGTCTTGCCATGTCCACTTTCAATCTATAACTCTCTGAAGTACGATTCTTTTTAGGGTATGATAAATTCATAACAACTCCTGATTACAAGACTATTCCTGTTTAAGGCTTTAGCTGTGATCTTCAAACAAGTGCTACTGTCAAAGAACAGGGAGAAAGGAAACATGAAAATGTTCAGATGACTGTGTTCATGACAGTGATTAGACCCTCTGTGTGCTTCCTGGGTGCCATATACAGGAGATGACCCTCTTGCTCAGAATTCAAAGAAAACATCAGCTGCACGTTCTCTTTTGTTCTAATCCACTTTTCCAGACGTAATGTTTAGGTGTTATAACTGAAATTGATATTTCTTGTTATCTTTATATAACTGTGGTGGTTTTTTTCTAAACTTATAAATGACTGACAAATAGGATGTTACAAGAAAAATATTACATAAACTTAAAACTCATAATTCTTACAAAAACTGCTTCACTTTACTAGAAACAGAAGCTGTGAAAGTGTTTCGGAATCACAAAAATAAAAAGAACATTTGAAAGGTGACTTCATGACAACTCAAAGTGTGAACTTCTGTGATAATATGTTAGCTTTCTCTTGTTTATGATCTGCTACTGTTTTTTCTTCACTGTTCTGAAATACAGCTGTAATTAAAATAAGGATTTTTCAAAATGCAAAATTTTATGTTAAGAGAATTTTGCAATGCACTGAGAGATTTCAAGTCTGGTTCAATAAGTTAAGCAGGGTTACACATGAATATTCCAGGTACCAATTTTCAACATTTAAATGAAAAATAATTTTTGTCAACCACTACAAAGTAATGTAGTAAAGGCATTTCAAAATTTCTCTAATTCTCAAAAGTGGTAAGGAAGTGTAATTTTAAGTAAACTAAGTGGATGATTTTTCTTAGAAATATTTTATAAAGAACAATCTGTCCAAATAAAAGTTTAAAATATGCCCAGAAACTTCCAAAATTGTATAAGGCACAGCTACTTTCTTTATTATGATATTCATAATCTAAATAAATAGTTGGTTTACTGTTGTAATTCCATTTGATTTAACAGTATCATAATGCTAAGTAGTATTTTACTGAAATTTTCCAACTAAGAAAATTATTATACTCTCAGACAGGAAAAAGTATTCATCAAATTAATTGTCCAATTTTCCATTTGCATAGGAAGCTAATTGATTCTTAAATGTATATCCTCTGCAAATAACTCCTCTGCACATACCTGGTCTATGTTTTGCTCATAGTGAAAACATCAAAAAAAGAAAATGTCTTTGTGTAGAGCTGTAGCCATCAAATGGCCATGAGCAGATCTAAATTGGTAGTGGTAAACCGAGTTACCAAGGGGTAGTTGCACATCATCTTTCACAGAAACATCACAGTCTCTTAAAATTACTTTCTATGTTGTCCCTGAGCATTAACACATTGAAGTTCTGCTTAGTTCCATGTCAGCATTTTCACCTGCCATAATCCTCTTTTAATGCCAGTAGAAAAACTTCAGTGATATCATCGTTGCACTATGTTTGGGTGGAAAGCCTAAAACAGAGACTTCTCTGTCCCATGTTCTGAGAAATGGATATCTGTGCTCACAAATCACTCCCATCCAGTTGGAAACCCTGTCTTTTGACTGCCACAATTGCTTGAATTAAAAAAGTCACAGTAATTTACTGTGGCAAATTCTTTATGTTTGTGAGGGACTGCTAAACAAATGTCTCAAAGAGTTTAGGTCTTTTCTGGACCTAATAGCCGGAGCCACCTGCCCGGCACCGGTCCCTGTTGGTGCAGGGGTGACTCAGCACTTTGCTGAGCCCCCCCACCCCAGCCCTGCACCGGTGGAGCTGTGAGGATAGATAGGGCTTGGAGCTGTGCCTGCAAGAAGACTGGAGAGGGAAAGGTAACCCTCCTCAGAGGCCCCCACCAGGGAGGTTCCTGGTAATTTTTCACAGGGGATAAACAATGCGATGTAGCAGGAACTTGACAGGGTAACAGGTGATCAGCCTGGGCAATTGGGCATGTTTTTCACCCGTCACAAGGAAATTGCTGCATGTGCCATGGGCATCGCAGGATCCGAGGGTGGTGATCTTTCTTTTCCTGTGGCTTTCCTTTCCCTTTCTTTCTAGTTCAAGCCAAAGAGCTATGTATGGCAAGGCAGGTTCTTCATTGTGAGGCATGTTAATCGCATTAAGTGGGCAACTGGAGCACATCATAGAATCATAGAATCATAGAATCGTATCAGCTGGAAGAGACCTAGAAGATCATTGAGTCTAGCCTTTGTCCCAGACCTATCAACCTACTAAACTCTTCCTCCCAACACAACATCCGCCCTCTCCTCTCCAGGGGCGGTGACTCAACCACCTGCCTGGGCAACCTCTTCCAATGGCTGACAACCCTTTCAGTAAAGAAATTCTTCCTAATATCTAACCTGAAACTCCCCTGGCACAAGTTAAATCC
>NW_009727667.1:39782-92429 GCF_000703405.1 Apaloderma vittatum
GTCTCCCCTCTTTCTCCTCTTCTCTGGACTAAACAGCCTCAGATCCCGCAGCCTTTCCTCATAAGATTTGTGTTCTAAGCCCTTTACCACCTTGTTAGCCCACCTCTGTACCCTCTCCAGCACCTCAATGCCCCTCTTGTAGTGAGGGGCCCAAAACTGGACTCAGTACTCAGGGTGTTAGGGTCCTTGGTGTTGATTTACCTTAATCCTGGCCTGGGAATAAGCAAACATGAGTTATCGTCCTGAAAGCTCGGAATGAGACGATGTTAAATAAGAGGTAGGTTCACCCTCATCAGAGCAGATTGCAGAATCATAGAATCGTAGAATCATAGAATCATAGAATCATAGAATCATAGAATCATAGAATGGCCTAGGCTGGAAGAGACCTTAAAGATCATCTAATCCAACCCCCCTGTCATGGGCAGGGACGCCTCTCAACTAGATCAGGCAACACATGGGGACCGAACCAGGATCGAACCCATGACCTTAGTGTTAGCAGCACCAAGCTCTAACCAACAGAGCTAACCAGCCCCCTAGACCTCCAAACCAATGCAGCCAATAACATCTTTTCAGCTGACATGTTATCCTGAGCCACGGTGGTAAATTTTTAAGATTACTTGGAAATACATGCTTGCAGCTCTATTTCAAGGAAAGTTTTTACTTACTTTCCTGGATGTATTTGAGTCACTAATGGTTGCTTTACCAGCTGTGAAAACAGATGCTGAACTAGTCTACACATATATTTGTTGAAAGAACAGAAGTAAACCAAGGCCTTGGTTTTAATGTGCTTCACGCAAACAGGCAGTGAAGCTTGGGCAGAGACCCTCCAGGTGCCCAGGTGAATTGTCTGTGCAACGCTAACAAGCATGATCTTGACTTTCACATCTTGGCAGCCACTCCATAGATTTAAATATTGCAAAGAGATATTCAAATACATTTGAAAGAAACTGACTCGAGAAATCAGTTTCTTAATCAATGTTGCAGATATACAGTTCATGAGGTTAATTATGTGAGACAAAGTTTTATCTTTAGTTGATAGTTGTCTGACTTAACATCCAAGTTCAAGTGTTGAGCTTGCCTTTAGTTTTTAAATACAGAAAAAAATGTTTAAAATCTTCAGTGAAAGAACTTTCAGTGAGTAGTATTTTATTCTTTATACTTTCTCAGTGTAGTGATATGCTATTTAATTGACTGGTAAGCAGTTTAAATTCTAGGAATAGATTAGGAACATTTTTCCGGTGATTTTATTACATTATATAGTTGCAGAACGTATTGACAGGTACTACATGAGTTATTGAGCTAATTACATTACCTTTTGCCCTCATCAAACAGTATGATTAATAAACAGTTATATCTGAAGAATGTTCTGAAATAGGCTATACGTATAAGTAATATTGCCCCTGCAGAGGTCTGAGATAGGTTAATGTGAAGGTTCAGAAGGGACAGACTACCCTAAAAATAAGTGGTATAATTCCAAGAATAATTTCACAACTTTTTATGTGGTTTTATGAATAATGCAATGTAGTATTATATTATTTATATTCTGTACAATGTTTAAAGTATCTATTACAGATATCCTTCCCTTCTGGTTATCAGATTAGTTAAACCTTAATTTTGCTTTGGTGAAAGGGAGATGTTCAGAGAATACAATAATTTTATGAATGTTCTTTAACATGCATTGGTGATTTTTAGAATGTCTCCTTCCCTCATTATTCATTAATCAGTCAGACATGAATTCTGATTCCCACATGAATTTTTTATTTATTGTTTCTTCACCCTAATATGATGACTGAAAATTTTAATAAGATAATAATGAATAGTAGATAGAAAATAATGAATAATGCATGACTGCTTAAAAAAAAATCTCATAAAAATACAAGGAAAACATGGATAATCGACTTTTTTCTGCTATAGTATCAGTGAGAATACTCGCTATTACTTAATTCAGTGAATTCACTATGAAAAGAGATCAAAGTGAGGGGAGGGTGTTGAAAGCCAGGTGAAGGCAGGTAACTTCTCTCTTAAAAAAATAAGACATTTAGAATCACTTTGTGTGGCTTTCAAAACTTTTATATGAGAGTTCATTTCCCATATAGTAAATTTTCTTTTCTCAGTGCTCCTACGAGATGTCTCAATGCAGTTGGTATGAACATAAAACATTGTTTTGTTTTTGTGGCAAACAGCTTCAAGGACATAGAACTAGAGGATAAATTATTTTCTACGTCAGTCTTTAGTTCTGTATTTGTCCACTGTAGTACACCTTTTAAAAATGTTGCTTTCTTCTGTAAGAACAAGGGAAGTCACAAAGTTGAAAGGATGAAACTCAAGTTTCTCTTTCCCCTTTGGAAAATTCTGCAGTAGGTGCACAGTACAAAAGAAGAAAAAAAATATCTTTGGATGACATATGACATTTGTATTAATATCGAAATTTGATTACACAAAAAACCCTGTCTTCAGGAAAAGTCAACCTTTAAGCAGACTTTCATCCATTATAATATAAAAAATATTTCAAACATAAATGTGACATAGTGAGAGCAAATGAGCAGAGATTCCTTAATTCCCAGGCTACCTATGAAAAAACTTCAGCATGTATGTAGAGTCTCATGGGTAGTTCCAACTGCCAATTATCCAAATGCAAGTGTGTGTAAAAGGCGGTGGAGAGGTACAGTGAGACTCTCTCTCTCTGCTTGCATATTCCTTATGATTAATAAAGAACATTGAAGAGTCTGAAATCTACTTTCATTTTTATAACAAATAATATATTTAGAAACTTTCTCCATGTGAGACATCGCATCTAACATTATTTCTTATCCAAACAATAGATTAATTTACCTCATAATTTACTTATTTTTTGTCTATTAATTAATATATCTTTACATATTAGTGTCACATTTTCAACAAGGGTAGAACTGCCATTTCACTGTATCTTATAAACATTCCTGAACCCAAGACAATGCTAAAGTTGAATAATACTTCATTAAAAGAATTAAACAGATATTACATAACTTCACTTTAAGAAAGCCGGTATATACACAGCTTCACAAATACTTAAAAAATTACGTTATGTCCAGTTACAACTAGCATTTTAACCCATATGCTAAAGAATCAGAGTTTTTTCAATTATTTGCACTGTAAGCAACAATAAAATGAGATTCAGTCTGAAAAAAACCCCATGAGTTAATACACCTTGGAAAATTATTCTTATGCTAAATTCAGCTATGGAGTAAGGTAAAAACTAACTCAAACACCTCAGAGGGAGAAATATTGATACATTTTCTTGGGCATTAATAGATAAAAAAAAACAGAGACATATTTACAACGTGATACAGCTCCACCAAAAACCATGAAGTCTGGGAAAATATATTAATAATCAGAGGCATCATTACAGATCAGGAAAGAAATAGATCTATTTCTGACATTGATGAGACTGCATCTAGAACAGTGCCTATAGATTTGACTCCTCAGTTCTATGACAGAATCACTAAATTATATTAAGCAGACACTCTTCTTTCAAAGGATGCTTTGTGTCTCATTCATATGAACATGAATTTATTGAGTTTGTTTTGATTTCCTACAAAAATACAGCCTGTGTAATCTAACTATTGGATGTACACCAATTCATCCTCATAATGCTTGAACCTACTGTTCAGTTCTAATGAAACTTAAAATGCTTCAAAGTTTTTAACTTCCTAGAGATGTGGTTAACCCCAGTGGCTGGAGTAAGCTTCGTCTCAGTACCACCACTGAAGGAAATGCTGCAGTATCAATAGGGTAGTCACCTCTTCGGTCTAACTTCACTCATAAAATGTCAGTCTATATGAAGGACAGGAATATTATTCTGCCAACACATGTAAAGCCATTTAATTGGGACTTTAGTACCTTAGTTCAAATCTTATTCCCATCTCCCCAAAGGGTGCTCCTCCAGCCCCAGAATTTAATATTTATCAATGTTAAAATACAACAACATTTGCATTCTTTTATATATTAATAGCAATTAGCTGTGACAATATATAAATTTAGGACTAATGTTGTCTAATATCATGTTTCAGATAGTTTGCCTTTTCATCAGGAATGTTTGAATTGCACTGTCATGAAAAAATAAGAAATGTTAAAGAGTCAAATTCGAACCCAGTTTCTGCTTACTATAGTTTTACAGCAAACGGTTTTTATTTTATGGCTTTTGTTTTATTTTATTTCTTTTTATTTTATTATCTTTCCTCTAACATCTAGAGTCTTCATCTGTGATATGTACCATACATTGTGGTATGAATTGTATAAATTTGCAGCAAATCTTTATTTTAATTTTAACAGTTTACTGTTTCATTGAAACGCAAAAATGAATGACACACACTTTAAATGGGCATTTCAGTCAGGACCATCATATCCTATTTGAATTCAGCCATATACTTTAGCTGAGAAAATAGTTATCATCCACATCTTCTCAAAAGAACTTACATGCTATGTTATGGTTTCACAGAGACTTTCAAATTCTCAAAGACCAGCTACATGTAGTGTGGCTCATCTGCTTTGTCTTCTCCATAACTATCTTACTGAGGAGAAAAAATTTGTTTCACAGGTAGAGGATGTTAATCATGGTATTTTTTCCTTTGGTGAATGAGCAAGTATTACAAAGTACAGGACAGTGAAAGTAATTTAGTACCCTCAAGTTTACAAAGAAGTATATTTATCACTCAGAATACAGAATTACATATGCCATTTGAGCTGAATAAAAGTTTGGAGCCTCTCTTTGCTGTTTGCAAGTCTGCTAGGACATATTAGCTGACCAAAATCTATATTCTGCCCTGTCTATGTTTGCATGTAGAAGGAGAGGGAATGACTTACTGTAATTTACTAACATATTCTCTAAAAATAAATGTATTATTTATAGATTTGTTCATGATTTATAAAATTAAAAATTTTAAGACACAATTTCTAATATTCTGTGGTGAGCTCCTAAATCATAGGAGACCATGAAACACATAGGGGTTGACCTGCCATCCAGGGCCTGTTCCACCAGCCCAGGAAGGACAAAGGCAGCCCTGGGGCACTGGAGATAGCCCTAGACCTGGGTTTTGGACACTTTTTTGAGGACAGGCTGGAGCTGGGCTGGGATGTCAGCCTGTGGGTAAGGGTTAGGATGTATCCTGGAGAGAGGAACCATGGTTAGACACAACCTTGGGCTGGCCAGGTATGTCCATGGGGCCCTAATCAGAAGCCTCTTTCTCTGACACCACTCTTGGGTGTCCAGAATCTCAGAATCACAGGATTACAGGATGGTTGAGGTGGGAGGTGACCTCTGGAGGTCATGTGGTCCTACTCTCCTGATCAAGGAGAGCTACCTAGAGCCAGTTTCCCAGGACCAGCTTTCAGATGTCTCCAGAGATGAAGACTCCACGACATTCCTGTACAACCTATGCCAGTGCTTTGTCATCTGCACAGTAACAAAACATTTCCTGATGCACAGAAGGAAGCTCCTATATTTCAGTTTGGACCCGTTGCCTCTAATCTTGTCACCCTTCTTAGCACTCTCTCTTCACATACGTATACACATTGATGAGATCTCCCCTGTCTTCTCCAGACTGAGCAGTCCCAACTCCCTCAGCCTTTCCTCATAGCAGAGATGCCCCAAATCCTTTGTCATTTTTATGGCATTTCACTGGACTCTTTGCCTAATGCAGCCCATAATACTATTACCCTTCTTTGCCACAAAGCCACATTGCTGGCTCATGTTCAGCCTCATATCCAGCAGGATCCCCAGCGCCTTTTGTGTTAAGCTACTTTCCAATTGGGTGGACCACAGAATATATTGCTACATGGACAGCCCCTAAAAGCTGTTTAGACCACATTAGCCTGGATAAACAATTGAATCACTTCTTTGGTGAGTCCTTGAATTATAAGGTTATTTATAAAATGGAAATTTTCTGATTATGCTGTTTAAAGTCAGCCTTCAGCTATCAGCTCCCCACAGAAGGTCCATGCATATTTCATAGAATCATAGAATGGCCAAAACTGTAGGGGACCTCAGAGATCATTTTAATCCAGCCTCCCTGCGCCAGGGATGCCACCTCTCAACTAGATCAGGCAACACATGTGGACTGAACGGGAATCGAACCCTCGACCCTAGTGTTGCTAGCGCCACGCTCAACTGACTGAGCTAACCAGCCCCCAAAGGTTGTCCACAGGTAGATGCCAGAGGCTTTCACTGTCTCAGCACTGACAATGCTTTAGACATTAGCCAATGACAAGAAGATGATAGATAAGGCAGACACAGGAACCAAGAGAATGTTTCTGCACAAAAAGAGCAGTTGTGACTGAGGATAAGCCTTTAATGAAGAAGACTCAGTGATGTCACCCTGGCATCCCATAATTTAGTATGAGGCTGTCAATTGCACACAGCAGGAGTTCAAATGCTATCAAAGGTCACAGAAGCAATTACAGAAACAAGGTACTATACTGTGGGTAATTGCTGAAAGTGACTTGAAAATTAAAACTTATGTTAAAGGTTCAGAATTGTTCACACATTAAGAAAGGTACAACACCAAGAAAGCTTCCAGGGTGGAGTGCGGCTGGTATGCAAGGAATCCCTTCCACAGAAGTTCCCTAGGCAACCTTAGATGTTGGTAACTATGGCAGGCGTTTCCTCCCCTCAGCTGAGCTGTTGCTAGTCAGATTTCAGGGAATCTGCCACCTGGACTGGTCTGGACTTGTCTACCAGCCTGGGAATGGGGTCTGGGCTGGTCCGGACTTGGTTACACCCAGGAAGTTGGCCAGCAGCCAATGAGAAGCCGAGATGGCTAGGATTGACCACAGTCATCATTGACTAGTCTTTAAAATGGGGCTCTTGCAGCGGCCATGTTGGAGTTACCTCATGATGGTTGGCCTGCCGAGGTTGTAAAGTCTCCCTCTTGGTCTAGGGGACCCCTAGCAAGGCTGACCAAGCGAGAACGGGACTCCCCACTTGGTTAAGGTACCTCTAGTGAGGACAATCAGACGAGAATGGGAACCCCCGTCTTGATTGAGGTGAGCGTATGATAATCCGGATTATCATTCTTTTGTCAAGGACTAGTGCTTGAGCTTGATCTTTTCCTCAACTGATATCGAACCTTTAAATATGGAGGAGCTTATATCCTGTAAATAAATTTAATTTAACTACACACATGAATTTATTTTTTTGGATATGGGCACATTACTCACCTTCTTCTTCACAGTAACGTCAGGGGAGTTTGATGTGCTTCTGACTCTATGACACTACTCACCTTCTTCTTCACAGTAACATCAGGGGAGTTTGATGTGCTTCTGACTCTATGAGAAACTACAGGGAGAGTGGAGCGGAGTGAAGGCACTGCAGTCAGGCTCTGTGTACATGGATGGAACTTGAAGTTACCATGGAACAGATAAGCTGCATGTTTGCTACACTGGGCCAGCAGTCTCTCGTTTTCTGACAAAATCACATCCTTTGGGTGAAATATGCTCATTATAATCTCATTATAATGCCAAAACACATCTCCACTCAAAAGCTACCTCCCTTCAAGGTGTGACCATCCCTCACTGAGTTTATGCTCTGAATTTTTCTAGTCTATACCTTTAAAAGTGAAGTGAGAAAAATTTACACCCACGGTAATAAAAATATATATGGCCAGAGTCATTCAGGCTCCACTTGAAATGTAACAAATAGTATAAAAGTGTTCTAAGAGGAGGGGTTTTAGGGAAGATACCATGACAATCAGAAGATATCATCACAGACCACTTCTGTCAGATGAGATACTGCCACAGACCATCTCTGATTTCTGTGATCACTCTATGGGCTGACCATCTCTCCCCTCCATTAGGATGCCTTTGGGTAAGATCTGAACCCTCGGTTATACCAAGTGCTTCCCCAGGAAACTTCAAAATCTCGACTGAGCTTTTTTATAGCTTAACGTGTTTGTAGCCAGACTGCATTACGCACATTCTTGCACATGCTTTGCAGACAGCTCTTATCACCGGCAATTCTAGGACAAGATGGAATGCAAGAGAGTTTATTTTCTGCCAAACTGCTTCACCTTTTAATGCATCATATACCATATTTAGTCTTATGAGTCTTCAGAACTGCTTTTGGCCCTTTGATAACAATATTCTCTGGATGTAAAATTGTTGCAATATATCAGGAACTACGTTCTTAAACCACAGTATTATAGATTGCACAATAAGATTATCTGCCTACTGCAATTCCCAACTTGGAGATCATGAAAAAAAACCCAGATGATTTTTCTTCAGTAGGTCCTGTAAAATGTTAAATTTCTTATGGAAAAAGTGTTTTAATTTTGGATTAAACAAACTGGTGAGTCTTAGGCTGAGAAACATTTTTTTCTCATTCCATATGTTCTATTAAGTAGAAGTTGAATGAGCAGAAGTGTTGCAACCTGTAACTGAATCAGTATTCCAAAAAAATATAACAACAATTACAGATTTCTAATTTCAAAATTCATAGCCTATTGTCAGTGATGCTGATATTAAACAAGAGAATTTTCCTCATCATATCCCACATTTATAGCAAGGTAGTTAAGTGCAGAATGTGGAAGGGTAGTTATGTTCTTTTTAACATAGTGCAAAAGTTCACAGCTCACTAATTATGCACACACAGCTAGTAACAGTTTTTCCCCAAAACATAAGAGATTATGTTGTAGTCTGTGGAAATGCTGAAAATTATATACCCTGCTAGCTATTGCTTCTGTTTTCAAACTGGACTCAGATTTTATGATGTCGGAGTCAGGCATTGCTGATTTTGTGAGCAACCATCTTAAATAGATGGACTGAGAATTCTGAATTGTATGGTTTTAGAAGTGAAGATCTGTTTAATTGTTCTTCCCAACCTTACCTTCCACATGCAGTGGACCATTCACACTTTGGTGAAAAATAAATCCTGACTATGCAATGTCCATATCTTTACATCCTTTCTTTGACCCTGAGAATGATTGTCGAGAATATTTAAGCTACTAATTTCCATTAGCTGGTAAGATGATTCAAAAAACCTTCCTCTTGATTCCTGCTTGGCCTCATTTAATCAAATTCTTTTCTCCAGACTGAACTTTGGAGAAATGAAGAGGAAGATAAAGAGTAAGTCTCCTATGCGAAGCCTCTGACTTTGGCTCACATATTTACAGCATGATTTTAGGTATTAAGTAAATTAAAGGCATAGCTGTAAACATCACTCTTTACAAGTCAATGCAATATGAAAATATTCGAATGCCAGTGATGATATATCATAGACATTCGTTTCAGTTTTTAATTCAGTTATGATTAATGAGAAGTGCACAGAAGCATGGCTCAGACTCCAGCTGAGTATATGCAAGTAGCTCAGCAGAAGAAGATCAGGATATATTTATTCATAACAGTGTGTAAAGCTGGGAAAAGTGTTATACAAAGCTCTGGCCTGAGCAGCACTAATACAGGAAATGAATGTTTGGAGCCTGAACCAGCTTTGGACTTGTAGGGATTTTGCCAGCACCTGCAGCAGAAGTTTGTCTTCATCACACCACATGCTGCATGACTTGCATTGCTCTCTGCCTTGGCTGTGTCTCCTCCCAGTTTCTGATTGCCCTGGCTACTTGTAGCTTAAGCTGGTTTTCTTTAGAAGCTACTGGAAAAGAATGCAAAGCTGAGAAGGAAAGAGTACAATTTGGGAGAGACTGAGCAGTCACCATCTTATCCTCTGTATGTCTGAGATATCTAATGAATCAAAATTTTTAAGGTACAAGTATAGACACCTTAAAAATTCTAAGGTTTATATATGCTTTTAAAAACATATATAAACTATTCTGTAGCAATTGAATGAGTCCAAGGCAACAGGAAAAAAAAACGTAAAGAAGGTAGAAACAAAATGTTTTCCTGAATAAAAAAAAAAAGTTTTTTACTAGATATAAAAAGGAACACGTCATGCAGGAAAGAAAAAGCTTGAGAAAATGCTCTGAAACAGTGATTTGAGTAGGTAAGTAAGAGGACATGGAGGTTGCCTTTTCTTTTTCTTCTTTTTCTTTTTTTTTTCTTTTTCTTTTTTCTTTTTTTTCCTGCCCATCGTGTATATTTCAAAGGTTCAGTGACTTTTCCTTTCTTGTTTGTTTTTTTCCTGAAAAAAATAAAAATAAAAATAGAATGTTAGCTGTCATTACTTCATGGAACTATAAATTAATCATTTCAGTGTTTTGCAAGACCATATTAAAGATATTTTGGAGGTCCCATGTTCAGTGTGATTTGCAGATCCAGACAATTCAGTATTGTGTAAGCAAAGAAACTTCACATTGCAGAAGCAGAGAGTGAGGCTTTTCAATCCCTACTCAGGCTCCGAAGTACACTGTTATTGTCCCTGGAAAATATTGCTCTCATCAAACCTCCTTTTATGTTTTCCAGCTGGGTATGGGAGTTTGCCTTTTTCATAGAAAAAAAAGTCTGATGCCCAGAGCTTGAAGATCTCATTGTCTGTTTTAGGGCTTTTAGCAAAACCACCTGCACAGCAACCGATACCTTCACTCAGTTTCTAAACTAAAAACCTATTCCTGATCTCCCCTGTGGAAACAATTTATCCACAGTCAAAATATATATTTTGTCAGTGTTGTCCAGGTGTACAATTTTTATATTATGTCCGTATTTATTTTATGCAGAGATTCATGCGTTAGTACTCTGTTCAGAATATGCAGACCTATTTTGTGTGATCATCATATATATATTATCAAGGGATTGTTAGAACTACTGTAACAATTTCCTTGTGAAGTATAGAAATAACATTGGAATTAGAAGTCTAATGAGGAATTATATAATTAAAATGTCAATAATGACTTATCTTTTAAAAAAAGAATATAGATCTTTGTTTTTACAAACATATCATTGCATTTCACTGGTAGCTAGTTTTCCCAGGGGGAACTGGATAATTAGAAATATTTGCTGCATACATAGAAAGATAACTTTTGTAGGTAAATTCCCTCAACAGGATTTAATAAAAGAAACAGACTGAAAATAAACACTTTCATTTTATGGCACAATTACTACCAATAACATATTACTGCAGTGAACTCTCTGATTTCTTTTAGTCTAGCATGATATTTCACTGGCTGTCCCTTTTGTTCAATATATACAGTGCTGTAATGCTGCTCAGTAAAACTGCTCATTGTTTGTTACTACTCATTAATTTGGACTTTTTCTTTACACTTAGATGGGCTTAAATTGTGAAAATTAGTAAAGTGAGGCTCAGGGAATGATAGTTCATAAGGAGGGAATGCAGGAGTAGCCTTATATGGCCAAGTGCCTGCAGAGATATGCCTATTCTGCCTGGTTTTCAGTTTGACATTCTTAAAAAAAATTGTCAGCAAGCTAAACAGCCACATTAGGACAATTCTGTGCTTGAGTCAATATGTCCCGTGAAGAGGCACCAGTATGAGTCCCTCTGTAATCAACAGGATGACAGTGCTACATCAGTTCTAGGGCTTCATTGAATCTCTTTCAGCTGATGGAAGGGAGCTATTAACTCCTTGTAATTGTGTCTATTGGGCACTATCATTACTTTTGGTTCTAGCAATACAATCTTTTCCAAATGGGATGCCTTTTAGGTTTTCTCATTCTCTTGTATCATTGACAATATGTTTAAATGTGGACTTTTTCCAATAGCTAGATGATGACCAGCTCTTGTAAAACTGAGGAGTTTTACACACGTGGAGTTGCCAGAGTTTGTAGCTAGAGCTGCCTTACAGAAGGTGTCATGCTGGGGCTGGAATGTCTGGATAAGTTTGACGGTTCTACACGTCTTCTTGGGTAGCGTGAATATTGTTAGCACTGAATGCTTTTCCTTGCCTCTGGCCTCATCTTCTGAGACATACCCTTTCTAAAGGCTTGTAAAACTCTGTCCCTAGGAGATGCATGGTGAAGGACTTAACTGCAGATGCAGCTGTGGTGTAAAGGGTGAGGTTGAGTCCCATCATTCCTCTTGACTGCAACGTCTCTTGGGTCAAAGAGTGGGATTACACTATTAAATAGCGACATCAGGGAGACAGATTTGACTACCTCAAAATAATGTCAATTCCTACCGAATTTGAAGCATCAACCTCACTGCTAATATAGAAATGAATTGCTCGGGCTAATTTTAGGAGTTAAAACTAATATAGGATTATCCTGTTCACTCACTAATAGGTACAGAATGCAATGTATCCTCTGCCAAGTGCCTGCTTTCTCACTTTCAGATCTTCAACGGAAATCAGGCATGAAAGATTTCCACCCCCAGAAGAGCTTTTGTTCAGACTTATAAATGACTGAAGACTTCAGGTAGAGTTGTAATTATAATATCATAAATTACAAATGTTAATGCACCCCTAATGCTTTTAAGGCTCTATACTGTCAATCAACACACTTGTGTAATGCCGCACGGTTGAAACATCTGAGATTTATTAGCAATTAATATATGCTTCTATTTTTCTTCCAAGATACTAAATACTAAAAATGAATGCTTTAAATGAAAATGCTTTGTCATTATTTCAATTCATTAATAGATGCTGAAACTAATGTAGTGCCTGATAACATTAAAATATAAAACTGTTACTTGTTTGTGAAAAGGATAAGAGTAACTGTGAGAACTACTTTTCCTCTGTTGCACTGCAGAAATGTGTTTATGACATATTGAAAATGAGGGCTCGCTTGTTACACTGTTTCCCAGCAACTCTGAAACACTACAGCCTTACAGCCCCTCTCCTAAAACCATTCTAACTGCTTGCTTTCTGCCTTCCAGAGATTGACATGAAACTGGAGTTTGGATGGCATAGTTTTGTCTATTTGGAGCTATGAGTTCCTAAGGATGCAGGTAGAAACTGAGTTTTTTTAAAATATCTCACTATACACTAATGTTAGACAAATGTTCCTTTGTGCCTTTGAAACTTATAGCCATCTGTAAACACTTAAATATCCATTTTCAATGACCTTTTCTCAGTCAGTTGTAAAGATGGGATTTCCTAGGTTGCCCACAACCAGGGATGAGTAGTTCTAGGTAACCCAAAGGAGGCTGTGAAACAACAGGAACAGCAATTAATTCTGTTTTGCTCACAACCAGGAAACGTAAAGAGCTTGGAGATGAGCGGGCAACACAGGGCAATGTATCCTATGTAAAATATGGTAAGACATGAGTAGAAATGTCCTGAGGAAAGTAGGAAAGGACAGAAGAAACCTGAGATCACCCTGGAGGAGGAGGGAGGAATGGCACAGTGATGTCTTACAGGCTGCAGGGCTGTCCTTGTTTTAAGTCCAGAGACAGAGGCCTGAGAGTACTGAAGAAACCAACCAGCCTGACAGGGATGATGACTCTGAATTTATGTGCTGGCACAGGTGTGATGATGAGTGAAAGCAAGAGGGGCTGTTCCCCTTCAGTTTTACTCCCTGCTGCTTTATGTTGAGCTGTGTGGGGAGAGCAGAAATGCAGACAGACTGTTGGCTGCTACACGATGGCTCTGCAGCTCTGTCCTGGGTGACATCACCTATTTTCAATAAACTCTAGTCTGTTGTTGAAAAAGAATGAAAGAACACTACACTAAGGGACAACTAAGAGGAACATGAGCATATCCTTAGTGGGCTCCCTGAACAGGGCTACTTTACTTATGTTTTTCTCCTTCTATTTTAAGGAAAAAAGTACAATTTGAATTTGATACAGAAGTGCATTCTTCTATGTGGTTAACACATTTTTATGTAACTTTCACTAGTCGATTCTGTTTGGTTTCCACTTAAAAAAGTCATACAGAGCAATTTGGATATGATACATCACTAAAGTAACGGACTGGATGAACATCACCTGATTCATGGCTTCGTTCAACCAAAGCTTCCCCAAAAGGTCTTCAAGAACCTCAGTTTGTAGTTCAGCCAAATTCCTCAGATTGCAAGAAGTTTTTTACCTTATTAATTAAGACCCATATCTTTAATATGGGATTCTCAAAAGTATTCAGCAGTGGCTTGGCTGCTCTTCAACGGATATTTTTTGTAAAGTTTGCACTGATATCAATGAAATAAGAGTTAGGTCAATACTAAAGCATTTTTGGCAAATTCTGTTGATGTGTCATTGCAAGTTGGTCTGATTATCTTGCCTTGGACATTGTACACTAAAGTACACACAAAAAGTGCAAACATCCAAGCAGCAGGGACAGTTTGAGGCAAAGCCATCTCTTGCTTAGCGCAGCAGCTTGCCAAGGGCGGGCAACAGAAGGGCCATGGCTTTGCTGGCTTGCCTCATCCATGCCAGGGTTGGAATGGGAGAGCCAGCTGACTCTTCTGTCAAATATGGGGAGAATTCCCTCTCTCCCAGAGCTTCCCATTCCTTTCTATTTTATCTTCCTGTGGAAAAAAAAATGTGCTGGTCAGAGGCCCAGAACTTTGCCTTCAGGATAGGAAGAGCTCAGCTGCAGATGGCTGTAACAGCACACTGTGAAGTTTGAAAAGAACCCTCTTCTAATTGGTATTTTTACTTACAGTGTATTTCTTTGTTATTACTGCTACTCCAAGTATTTCTTTCCTTAGTTGCTTCTGATTTCAGCAGTTTCTTTAAAAAGAAATTTTTAAATGGTCATTTATTTTTTATCATAGTACTTTAAACTCCAGAACAGTTTCAGACAGCTGCAGCTTGGCATTGCCCATGGCTATGTGTTAACCCCTACACTCAGGCAGTCTTCCTTAAAGGCGCGGTGATGCACTCACACAATTTGATATATATAGCTAGAAGCTGCAAAACCATTTCTTTTTTTTTTTGGAGAACCATCATGTCCTACTGAGCAGCATTAAAAAAAACAATCCCTGAACCAATGCCTGACTAGAGCACAAAACTGCAAGACTGAAAAGAACTATTCTCTTAAGCATGGGGCTAGGAAGAAAGCTGTTGAACTCACTTATACACAGATACTTATTGAATAAATAATTTTTGTTCTTGGAGTTTTATTCATCCAAGAAAAAGATTCTGTGGGAACAGAAAAGTTTCAAGTAAAGCCGTGTTTAATGCTTAGGAAATCTAATTCAAAGACTCAAGTAATTCTAGCAGACAAGACTTGGTAGTTAAAATTAGATAAAACAGATTCTGTTGTACTCATTCAAACAACATTATGCAATAGACTCTGTTCTGGACTGTCAATTAACTTAAAATTTTAGTCCCAACACTGAGACAAATCTCAATCAGTAAATCAGAAATTCTGTCAAAGATCTGTAACCTGCAGTATTATTCAAGGAAAGTTAAGCATATATTTTGAAAAAATTCTTTACACATTATAAGTAGCTATGTATGTATGTTGCTGTTTTCAGCAGTAAGTTTTGTCGCATCAGTCTTGCACATCATGATTCCTGAGATCGGTATTTTGCTTTATTATCCTTTAATTCTCCCATTCCAAGAGAAATAATTTTGCAGATTTTTATTTATTTATCATAGAATCATAACTGTAGAATCATAGAATGGTCTAGGTTGGAAGGGACCTTAGAGACCATCTAATCCAACCTCCCTGCCATGGGCAGGGTTGCCTGTCTTAGCATGGCACAGAATAACACTTTGGCCTACTCAGTTTACCTGTCCCAGATGTGTCCCCTTCCAGCTTCTTATGTGTACCCAGCCTGTTCACTGCAGGAAGGTAGGAGAAGGTCAGAGAAAACCTCGATATTTTGCAAGCACTACCCAGTAATAGTCAAAATATTGGTGCATTAACACTATTTTAGCCACAAATCCAAAACATAGGACCATATGGGTTGCTATGAAGAAAGCAGACTCCATCCCAGTCAGATCCAGTACTAACTCCATTCTGGATTATCACATCTTTTGCATCATGTTCCAGTCTTACACTACCCAATATATTCATCACTCATCAAACACTACCCCTCTTCCCATTCTTTGAGATATACACAGATATCATTCCTTTGGTTAAGAGTCTATCCTCATCAAATGTCCAACAAATGTTTGTCCAAGAAAGTCCACTAAAATCTGTACTCAAACACTCATAACAATCTATTCAGTTCATTTAGTCCATGACTTGGACTCCATCTATTACAGTGGTTGCTTAGGACATTAGAGGCAGTGGGTTGTACTGGGTTATTAGGCACAAAGCCAGCTTGGGTTGGTCCATCACCGCACTTGTCTGGTTTCTTCTGGCATTTATCTTTCAATGTTTCAGGTGATTTCTGCTGTAGTTCTACAACACAGAGCTCCAGTCATGGGTTAACTTTTTGCCCAAGCTTAAACCATCTTGAAGTACATACTGGATTTCCCCATCCTCCCACTTTATTCACCAAGTGCACTCAGGTCGTGAACAAAAGCAGTCCCACAGTTGGATTTCTCAAGGGAGGAACAACCCATAGTTTCTTTCCCAGCCAGTTTTCACACTATGGGAAATTTCTCTCTTTTCACAGTATGTATGGGCTTTGTTTGAGTAGTCAGGTTGGTCAACAGACCCTCTGACGCAACTGGTCGAGTGCTTTCTGCTAAACTTGCATCTCAGTGCTTCAAAGAACCCATTGTTGTCAGAATAGTCTTTAAAAGTCCATTATATTGCCGGTAAATGATCGAGGATGTGATACACTCAATCATTGACATATTCCTTGGCCCAATTATCTACAAGATTGTTTCAGAAATGAGTCTCATCATTTGACTCCTTTCTGGGGTTCCATTTCATTGCAGGATATGGAAATGTTTTGGTGGACAGTGGCATGTGTTACAGGATAATTTACTAGTAGTGGCCTCCACCACAATAAGTACATGACACTTTTCCTGGCGTGCTCACAGCAGTGGTCCAATATAATCAATTTGCCAAGTCTCCCTGTGTTGATATCTCAGTTACCATCCTCTGTTCCTGGAGTAGCTCACTTATCGTGCTACTCCCAAGTATTAGTTCTGCCTTTATGGTGACCACTATAGATTCACTGGTCTGAGTATAACTTTTTATACTGTATATTGGCATTAGCATTAATATTAGTTTTGCTGTTTTATTAAATCCATTCTCATTTCAACCCACGGGTCTCCTCTCCATTTTCTCAGCTAGGGAGAGCTTACTGGGTGATTGAACAACTGTTGTAGTTTAGCTCTGGATATGAGCTAAACGTAGACAATTATTCCTTCCCTTTTCTCAAACACTTACTCCACTGTGATGCCTCACATAATGTAATCAATGAATTGCAGGTGATATGGGCCTTCACCCGATTCCAGTACAGTCTAGATCAGCCCATGATAAATGGTCAAGTTGTGCTTCTAGCCATGGGGCACTCAGTTGCATGTGAAAGCAAACCAGTTGCAATTTGATGCCAAAGGAATTGAGAAAAAATGCACTGGCACTATCATTTGGAGGACACCACTTAGCTGTCTTTGACTCCATTTCATTCTGAAGTTCTCACATGTTCAATATGACAGCACTCAATGACTGCATGATTTCTTCTACACCATGGTAATTCACTATTAGCCCTTCATCGTATTTTGCACTCACCAGTGCACTCACTAGTAAAGACTGATCAAATTTTGCTGATCACTCCTTGGCTCTCCAGTTGACAAATCAGGTTACGGATGGGAAGTCTTGGTAAGTGCCATATTGTCACCTGTGCACTGTCTTGGTAACAACTGACACCTGCTATTGTTCAATAAGTATCAAAACCTCAACAGAAGAATCCTCCAAGAGGTTGGACAACATAGACAGCAGTTCAATCTTTTCTATGTCCACATTGGCTATATCAAAAGTCTACCAGCACTTTTTTGGATCCTTGGGCTACCCTATTCTTAGGTAGTAAATGATGAGGATACAAGGATCCTCCAGGCCAGTTAGAAGAGGATGCTCCTGCCACTTGTTTCCTGTTAAGTCCACCACAGCCTCCAACACAGCCAACTCATGGAAACCTCCTGTGATTCCAGAAATCCAGATGGATTCTTACCCCTGGTGCCCTGATGACGAGTACACTGTGCTCCAATAATCCACCAAAATCTTATGTGCCCAACATCCAGGTTATCAAATCCAGAACAAATGAGAAAAAACTAACTTCTTTATCATAGATCGTAAGTAAAGGAATATGACGATAAATTGCTCGGCTGTGACAAATTGAAAGTGTTGCAGAATCAGAACTCACAAATCAGTTTGGGAGATTCAAAGTTAAATGAGGCTTCAGGTAAGGATTAAGCAACAGCATCAGCAGCCAGGGTTTCAGTTCCATTTAAGTCCTGCTACAGGCATTTGTGGCAGGTATTTCCTACCCCCAGCTAAGCTGTTGCTACGCAGATTTCAGGGAATCTGCCACCTGGGCTAGTCCGGACTTGTCTATGGAACCTGAGCTGGTCGGGACTCGGTTACACCCAGGTAGTTGGCCAACAGCCAATGAGACGCCGAGATGGCTAGGATTGACCACAGTCATCATTGACTAGTCTTTAAAACGGGGTTCTTGCAGCGGCCATGTTGGAGTTACCTCGTGGCGATTGGCCTGATGAGGTCATAAAGTCTCCCCCTTGGTCTAGGGGACTCCTAGGCAAGGTCGACCGGCTGAGAACAGGAATCCCCACCTGGTTAAGGTACCTCTGGCAAGGTTGAAAAGGTGAGAAGGGGAATCCCCACCTTTTTAAGGTACCCTAGTGAGGACAATCAGACGAGCATGGGAACCCCCGTCTTGACTGAGGTGAGTGTATGATAATCCGGATTATCATTCTTTTGTCAAGGGCTAGTGCTTGAGCTTGATCTTTTCCTCAACCGATACCAAACCTTTAAATTTGGAGGAGCTTATATTCCATAAATAAATTTAATTTAACTACAAGCGTGAATTTATTCTTTCTGATATGGGCGCACTACTCACCTCCTTCTTTACAGTGTCTTCATCTTTTCATGTTTCCTATCTGATAATGAGAGTCTTTTTTTTTGCAGAAAGGAAAGCTAGCCCTAGGACAAGACCACAGTTGTTTTAAACTCAATTGACATATTAGCACGACATAAGCCAACATATTTTCGATTCTGTCCTTGAAATGTTTGCCATTCTACACATGCTGAACATGTCTCTATTCTCATAAATGACATTTAAACTGTTCAGAAATAGGTTACATTGATTTAAAAAGAAAATTAATAAAATATGTCTTCCTTCTAGCCTCTCAGTTCTACTTCTCTAATGTTGCTGTGTGTTCTAGTCCAGACTGATTTTCAGAAAGAGAGTAAGCATCAGAATTACACAAAGGAGAAGCTTATTTAAAAAGACAAAGACAGTGCACATATTCAGAGAAAATATTTAACTAGTGGCAATGAGGAAACTGTATTAGACAATCCTTTTTCCTTCAGCATTGCCCGTTAGAGCAAGGAAAACAATGAAGGAGAAGACACATGGATGTGATCTCTTGTAATATGTGTAAATATAACTCTGCAAAACAAAATCTTAGTGTTATTTCCTTCCCTGCTTCCTCCCCTCTGTCCTCCCAGCTATCTTACCTCCTTCCCCTCCTCCATCCTTCTTTCTCTCACACTTTCCCTCTCTCCCTTCACATCTCTTCAATTTATGGAGTTTATAACTTCTTCCAGCTTCTGAAATATTTAATTTCTTGACGTGTAAGTTCCTTATGCAGTTTATGGAGTTTACAGGCTCCTCAATCTGAAATATAGAGCAGCAGAGCTTGTAATTTTTTATAAACTAGTGAGTTTATACTTCACTACCTATATTTAGATGTGCATTTATGCAGTTATAGACATTTTCTGCAATTGCAGAAAGCCGAGATGCAAGCAGAACTCTCTGTCTGAAGGCTTCCATATTTTGATTAGTTGATCACTCTAGGTAAGATCAGGTTGCAGATGACCTCCCATGTACCCCTCAATCTGAAAATTCTTTGTACTTTTTGCCTTTTGCATACTACTATTTTTTCTTTTCATCTGACATCTACTTTCCTTTGAGACGAGATAATTCCATTTTGTATGGGAAAATTCTGGCATATAGAGACATCTGTGAGAGACTTATATGGAAGAAAAAGACATGCTGCCTTTGCAGAACAGGTAGCACTGGGGAAGCCCCAGGATCAGTGGCAGGGGGAAGCTGGATATAGAAGCTGGATTCAGGAACTCAGGATCTGGATCAAAGGCAGAAGATTGGATGGAGTCCTCCTTGGATACCAGTCATTGAAGAAGAGAGCCTGACATTTGTGATCCCTTAGTTTTTACTGCATATGACATATATGGAAAGGAACACTTCGTTGGTCGAGCTTGGGTCATCTGTCCTGGCTGTTCCTCCCAGCACTTCTAACATGGTACAAAACATTTAGCAATGACCTTGGTTACTACAGGAGCAAGTGTAAGCAAGAGCCTTTCTGCATACTGATCCTTGGAGGTAACTATAAACATCAGGAGTTATCACTTTTAGTTGCAGTGTTTGCAAAAAACATGCTGTTAACTTCAGAAAGTGTAGTGTCTTTGAACACACTTAGCTGAAAAATAAAATCACTAAACAGAATTGGTTCTGTTTTAGCTTAAACCAGGACAGACATACCAGGTCTGCTATCGTTAAGACTTCCCAGATTGTTGAATGTCTCCATTTCTTGCTTACTTGAGCTTCTGTTTAGTTTAATACATGCTTCCTTTTGCTGAACTGTTTAGGTGGTTTTTTTCCTTTCATATTGTTCTTTTCTTTTACTCAGCATTATTCCACATCTAGGAATAACTGCTTAATCTGGGCTGTCAAAATGCTTTTGTCTGAGATTATTAATGAGATTTGATCTTTGAAATCAATTGCTCCAAGGAGAGAGATGACAGTTTTGTTTTCCTTCTCATCAGTTCAAAGGCATGGATATGGTAGAAGAAGCAATTGCATTCGTAACAGCTAACAGCATCATGTCTTCTTTTGATGAAGTTTCATTCACAACTTCTCTGTTCCAGTTTTAAAATTCTATTATATTTCTAGAGAATCAGATACAGTAAACAGAAAATTTGGAATAAGATAAAACATAGATTAATCCATGTTCCATGCAGATTAGGATGGATTTTAAAAGCAATTTTATTAGTAGAAGACTGGTTACCTGTTATTCCAAAAGTAGTAACAATTTTAAGGACAAGTCTCTTTGCATTTGTTGATTTCCTTTTGTCTCTACAGGCACCAATTGCTCTAACAATAAAAATCAACCCCAGACTTCAGCAGCTGAACAAAATAAAGCTGACTCAGCTCAATTCCAAGTCTAAAACTCCAACAGGGGAGAAAGATGGAGTTAAGTTTAATTGTTACCTATTAACCTTGACTAATACTTTACAGTAAAAATCACAAATGTCTATTATAATACCTTTTCCCTGTCCTTGCAGTCTGAAATATGGATGTAGCCTAAATCTCATTGACTCAGTACAATGTGTCTTCCTGAGTCCATTAGGTTTTCTGACCTGAGCTATGTGTTTCCACAAGGCATTTTTTTATTTCTTTTTTTTTTTTTTAATGAACAGATTTGAAAACTACTGAGAAAGTAAGAATGTGTTGCCAGGTCTAGTCGAGAGGTGGTGTCCCTGCCCAAAACAGGGAGGTTGGACTAGATGATCTCTAAGGTCCCTTCCAGCCTAGGCCACTCTATGATTCTATGAAAACCTCATGTATTAAAATGGTACAATCTACTCCACAGGAAACAAACCAGATGCAGTACTGACATGTGATGACAGAGTTCAGAAGAGATAAAAAAATATTTTCTTTAGACAAATATCCCACATACTCGATCAATCTGCTGCTTTTAGGCAAAGTTATTAGATACTTCTGGCATATCTGCTGAAAGGAAAACCATGACATGTTCAACAAAATAAATAAATATTTGAAATAAAAATGGGGAAATAATTATGGACAATACTATTCTCAAAAACTATGAAACTGTGAGTTAGTTTGTGGAAAAAGAAAAGATTAACTATAACCTGTATTAGTCACAGCAAACCAGATAACGAGCTGACAACTAGTAAGGACAAAAATCATGTCTTTAATACCCACTATTTTTAGAGTAATACTGTTGAACTGATTATAAATTCTTCTAGAGAATTCATACAGGAACTAACGTAAGCTAAATTTCCCTAATTTAGAGATGTTCTCAGAGGTTCAGATCATTCTGTTGTTTTAGTAAACTGGTTCCTTATGTCTTAGTTTTCTGGTTTACCTATGCATATATATATATACACCAATATCTCCTTCATGTCCTCTATTAAGATGTTTTGTAGTTGTTTGCTTAAAATCTAAGTTTATTACAAAAATATCATACAAATTACTGTTTCATTTTCATTTTTACAATAATTTTATTAATTGCTATGTATGATTTCTTATTCTTATTCTTATTCTTATTCTTATTCTTATTCTTATTCTTACTCTTATTCTTATTCTTATTCTTATTCTTATTCTTATTCTTATTCTTATTCTTACTCTTATGAAGTTCTTAAAATACAGCAGTCATGATAACTTTTGCCATGTTAAAAATGTAGAAGTTTTAAGGTTTGTTTTCTTATTAAAAAAATAGTACTTAATGTAATTACTAAAACATTAAAAATCCGGGGTCAGGCAAGGTGGTAAACTTCCACAAATAATTTCTAGAACAACTCTGGTCTGTATCCTTTTAACTCACTAACATTAATAGTATTTTACAACTAGGACCCTTTCTTTCTAAAATTCTGGTGCTGTCTACACAGTCCTAGCACATTTTTAAGAAATAGTTTGTCCTTTATGCAATTATTAAAGAGAAAATAAAAACATTAGCCTCCCATACTAAAATCACATGCTGCTTTTCAAGTTCAAGAAGAGGAGAAAAACATGTTAAATTTTAAACATATATTTTAATTGCATATTGAATTAATTTACACTGACAGAAAATCTATAGCTGGAGTGGACAATTCCTTAGTGGAATTTTCAGTTCCTTCTTTTGTCCAAGAAATAAATTCCCTAAAATTTCTGTAGTGTGATCTTTGAGTAGATGGTTTAATAGGTTTTGACAGCAATTCAATAGCTATATCTGAAAGGCCTGTTGTTTAAAATTATTTCTTGATGTGTGACAAGAGATTAATTTATAATGCATTTGAGAGGACAAAACTCAGTCCTACCTCAGGAGCCAAATCACTTCTCATACTGTACTTCCTCCATAATTGTAGGTAGTCAATCAACATCTGGATAAGTCAAAAACGAGGTCAGAATAGTGACTGAAGTATTTCAGGTAGTCTCCTATGGCAAATACTGTAGAAAACATAAAACAGATACACAAAAATCTAAGTAGGTAGTGTGAAGGGTCCTGCATTTTCCACTAACTTGCTACTGTTTGGGAACCCTGAAATGTTTTAGAGGTAACACTGAATGCTTAATAGTGTAGATTAGTGTATATACTGGAGGCATTTGTAAGAACTTTCCCCATGACTTACAGATACCTGTTGACTTCTGATTTACTCCCATGACTTATAGATCAGATGTCCAAGCCCAAATTCTTTTTCCACTGGAATATGCTGACCCAGTAGTTGGGACAACATTGTCCTGTTGCTATCCATGGTTAGAAAGCTTTCCATCCCATGATGTAGACAAGGATGTTATTTTCAGAGCTATTCTGATCCTTTGTTTCTTTGTTCTCATAAAAATTTCCTCACCTTCCTCCATTCCTCTGTCTCTGCCACACAGTGAAATCTGAATCATGTCATCACATTATGAACCAACTCCCATGTGACACACAGACCAACGATGACACATAACAGTCAGTTAATCCAACACACTCAGAATGACATGCTACCATGCCAGAAGCTGAAAGTCTTGGCCTTCATAAATACAACTACTTCAAACTATATCCAGAAAAGAGAAAATCTTAAAGAAAAATAATTTCATTATTCAGTCTCAGTTACATAGTAAATTAACATTGTACACCTGTTTGCAGTTGGTGGGTACACCATCCTGCAAGGATTTCAAAAACACAGAGAGGTAATGAGTAAGTTTATTTTCCCATTGGTATTGGTTCTCCTTTTAGGGACACTGATTCAAGTCAAGAAACAGATTCTTGCAAGAATTTTATGCACTTGACCTGCTTGTCAGGAACCTGATCAACAATACTACTTGTGCAGGTTAGGACACTGCAGTGTCTGCTAAATGAATTAAAATTCTGTGGTGTTTTGCTGAGCTGTGACAGGTGAACTTGAAAATCGGGGATGACAGGTTACCTATAAAAATTAGTAAAGTAGCATTAATTTTTAGAATTTAATTTAAATAAATTGCATTTTTTAGGAGTTGTCTTGCAAGGTTGATCTATTTTGTTGGCTCTGCAATATTTTGGGGGTTTTGTTATTCCGTATGGGGTATTTGCTTTTAGAGCAGAAAAAACAGATATATCTCTACATTAAATAAACCCTGAAAATTAGCAAGTTCAAAACCCTAAGATTCCCCAAGATATTTCTTTTGTTTGTGTTCAAGTTGAATAGAAGAAGAAAAGAAAATTAAATAGTTTTTTCCATTTAAAGTGTTCTCAAAATAAAGCTGTACATATCTGCATACTATTCTCTGCATACCTCTGTTAAGTGTAACCATTTTCTCTGCAACCTTCATTTATTTCACTTGAAGGAATTGCCACAGAATAAGAACTCCTTTTAGAATCTCTTTGGAGGCTTTTGACAATTGAAAAAATGGTAGTTGTCGATCTCAGAGCGAGGATTGTAAGAAAAACAGTGGCAGAAATTTATTACAAAATGGATAGTGGTGAAACTGAAGAAGAGATATTTCTTTGCCTTCTTAGGCGTTGGTGATTTGAATGTGCAACAAAGACTGGAGAGCTGCCAGAATAATTATTAATGTCACAATATGTTCCAGGTCCAAAAGAATGTTGCACAAATAAACATAGAGTCCTTTTTTAAAATTCTTTTCACACTAAATCTCTGGGTTTAACTCCTTTTTTTTTTCCCCCCCTCGGGAGACAACAGACAGTATTTGCCACATACAGAACGTGAAATTTGTCATTAAAAATGTTAGTGTATTCATCTGTTATTGTATATAGTTGAATGACCTTGAGTAAATACTTTTTGTTTAATTCACTGTCCATCTGAGTCACCGGAGGGAGTCTCACTGAGTTGAACAGGGATCGGATCAGGCCATTACTTTTTTTTGCTCCAGCTTTCCTGTATCTGATAGTGATATATATTCAAGATCTAAAGAATCCCAAAATCTATAGATGATAGCAAAACAAAGGTTGAATGTGACTGAGTAGCCTATGTGACAAGAGATAAAATATCTAATTTTCTGACACAAATTAATATTACTACTAACAGTTCAGAACTTACTCATGTGTCCCTGAATTACCTACCAGGCTGTATTCCATCTCCTTATTTCTTTAGTTAATAGATTTGAAAAGTCATGGGTAAGAGAATTCTAAAGCATTTGAGCAATTAAAAGCTTGTCTTCTTTTGTGCTTGGCCTCAAGCAACATGAGTCAACTCAATTCTTCTTATATAATTGATTTCCTGTGTGCTGCCTTGAAATGTTCCCTGGGATGCTCATATATAGACCATAAAACAGTTCTCTTATTGCTGAAATGAAGCCACTTCTTTGTTGGAAAGTGTAACTGCTTGTTAGTAACAAATGGTGCTGCAGTCTCTTAGTAGTTTTACCTCTTGAATCTGCAGTGCAAAAATCTACAGAATAAGAAAAAAAAAATCAGGATACTGTTTATGAGAGCTTGATATTTATCTATAGTCATAGATATATTCAGCAACAAGAAGTTGCATCAAACACATAAATTACTTACTTGTGAAAGGTCAAGCAAAGGGGGTCTAATGACAGCAGAGGAGAAGAATCGCTCCCCTTGACCTGCTGACCATGCCTCTTTTGATACAGCCTAGGGTGCGATTGGCTTTCTGGGATATAAGCACAAATTGCTGGCTCATCTTCAGTTTTTCATCCACCAATACCCCCAAGTCCTTCTCAGCAGGACTGCTCTCCATCACCCAGACTTTATTTGTGGCTTGGATTACTCTGACCTATGTGTAGGACCTTGCATTTGACCTTGTTGAACTTCATGAGATTTGCACGGGCCCACCTCTCAAGCCTGCCAAGGTCTCTCTGGATGGTATTTCTTCCCTCCAGCACTACAAATCTCTTTTTATTTTCATGTAAATTGCAGAATTGAAGGAATGTGCGTACTAAAATAGCAGGGTTTCTTGCAGCAATACTGAAGTCCTGGTGGATTATACAGGACTTAAGGGACAGACTGACAAAATTTGTGGTAAATCCTAGGCCTCCGTAAATTATGCCAGTTGTTGGCCATCTACTGTCTGATCCTAATTGCTGATTCATCACAGTAACTCAGAAAAAAATTGATGAAATATGTTGAAAAGCATTCATGTGCCTGATGCTGAGAACAGACTGATGCTTGAAACTGGACAATATGAAGAACTTTTAATATGATTAGGTGTAAGACTGAGATTTTCGTCAGTATGTTCATCTGTATGCAAAATTCTTAAGGTCAAGTTTATAGATATAGCAAAGTACCAAAACTCTCTGGATACACGTAGAATTTTTCACATCGAGGATCTATAGTTACCCATCAACTATCACCACTGAAAAAAAAATACAAACATGTCCACAGCCTTTTCAAATTCATATTAAATAACATATCAACTACTCTGATCTACACCCTTTTCAATACTTTGATGATTTATTCATTGGCCATGAATTCAGTCATGTATCCAACCATTACAATAATAAGACTTCTCATAAGTTCTCGAGTGGGCAGAAGTATTTTTAGTGGATTTAGTTATATATAATTGGATTGAGTCAAGATATTTAATTCAAATCTCTTTCATGGGAAAGTGCATAAATGTAATCAGTAAGTTTAAATGAGCTTTATTGATCACTAGAAAGCTTTTTTGCTACTTGATGTCATCTGTAAATATGGAAGGATGCACTGTATATAGATTTCCTTGGTCACGTAATTGAATCAGTTAAGATTATTTATAGAAAACAACACTCTGTGATTAAGAAAGAGTCTGAGTTGATGTCAGAAGTTATACTTATCTTTGAGCCTCATTGTCAGCTGCTGAATTTGACCTGGACTTACCGAAGCCAAAAGAGCTACCAGAAAAAAATCTAAGCCACTCTTTATCAAACCCTAATTTTTTTTTTCCACAGTGTACAGAAACATTTAAAGAAAACCCTTTAAATCAAAGTACATTTTCCACTGAAACTATTCAAAGCATTCCATGGAAAATGATTAACTAAAGATTCTTCATACTTCTTGAAGGGAGAAATTATTCACTATGAGAAGCAAACAAAAATGGGAAAAGAGACAAGGTAAATATCTTGTCTGATGTGAAGAGAAAACCTTAGGTAAAGCTCTATGATGTAGCTTCTCTCTTAAATCTATAGCCCAGATGCACAAGTATCCTTTCAATTACTTGTCCAGACTTTTTCTTTCACTGAGAAAGTCCTGCTTTTAATGACGTGATCTACCATTAACTTGTAGGCAAGTTCCTAGGAGATATGGTATTGTAATGTATAGACTACTCCTATATATTCCAGAAATAGATTTGAGATTAGAATTAAAAGAATATTTCCAATTCTACCCACTCAGTTCCCTCCATCAGTTCACACAAGCAACTGAGATTCATTTTGTCTTGTTATGTTTATATAAACTATGGGAATAGCAAAATCTGGCTTAGTTGAGTGATTCCAGACATATTTATACATCTGTATCAAAATATAAATTTAAATCCTTGCTTGTTTCAAAATATGAAAGTCAGAATATAATCACAGAATGTTTCCAGAATTATTCAGTTAAAGACATCTTTCTAAAGAAATGAGTTGCTTTTGAGTAGGTACAAAATGGAATCTGAATATGGAAAAGGTTGTTCAGTAAAGAGAAGGCTCAGAGATAATACTGGTCCCTGAAAAATGCAAGTCACTTAAAATCATCAAGTCTTCTTGTGGTTCTGTAAAATCACACAGTATTTCTGCTAAAACAAAGTATGGCTGAGAACAGGTTGCTTATCAACCTTTCCACACCTGGCCCACAAGTAATGTGTGATAAAAAAGAAACTGAGGCAAAGGTTTTCATTCAGGTTGTCTTTAGCAGGACAGTATCTGCATCAAAGTGTTGATCCCTGCACTTGAACTGTCCACTGTTATGTATTTTACATCCTGAGAAGAACGAAGGAATTTAATATAAACCCTTGATTTAGATGAAAAAACTTCAGAAAGGGAGTCTGAACACCTGTTCTGGGTAGGACTTTTTGCCCGTTTACCCGTTTCCTGCCATAGGTACTTTCCCCTCAAAAATTTGATGTTCTTTATGCACGTGTTAGAGTAGTAAACAACTGTCTGTCTCAGCTGACTATACAAAAATAGCTTGGGCCCATTGTGACTTTCTTTTTAGATCTGGTAAAAAAATATAAGAGAAGAAATCTGAATGAATAAGCAGCTATGCAGATTTTAATTTGTATTGGCTTTAATGTTTTAATAACTAGAAAAAAGTCTTCTTGGTCCTACCTGCTATCTCTTATATCAAATACTCTGAAGAAATAGGCTTCAAGCTTTTTATATTTTTCCTAATTTTAGCTATTATTCTGGTAAAGAATTGGCCCTCTGAGTACTGAGATACAGTGAGTCAACTTTCCTTAGCTGTGAAACATTGATCTTCTAGGTCCATAAATATGTTAGGTCCATGGACTCAGAGTACATGGGCCACAGACTGCAAAAAGCACTTTTGTTCAGTCCTTTTCCTGTAGGCATGAAGTAATGAAACATTAGGGATATAATAGCATTATTAAATTCATACTGAAATGATGCAGTTGTACTATCTTAAGTCTCCTAGTACTGCTGTGTAATTGAAGTATTATGATTTTATTTTTAAGAGTTTATTAGTATGCCTGAAACCTTAACTAGAAAATTCAGCAGATTCTTTGGTTCTTTATAATTATATATGGGGAGATTTTGTTAAAGGAAACTTGTTTTTGTATAAGGATGGACTGAAATTGTTTTAATATGCCTCAACGCGTTAGATATTAGAGGAAAGCCTAACTGATCTGGGGTTTGTGGTAAATCCACATCACACAGAGAGCTTTTATGAAAAGTAGTAGTCTAAGACATCTCTATTTTTGGTATTTTCATTTTTGTCCTTCAACTCAAAATGTGTGCAGTATGGGTCATTTTAATGAGATTCCCTGATAGTTCTTGAGCTCCCATGTTCTTCTGCATGGTTGCTGTCATTTAACTTAAAACACTGATCACAAATTTTTGTGCTGCTGAACTTTTGTGATTTGAGAGCCATCACAACAGTATTTAATGTATAAATTTTTGTGGATGTATCTGAATTTATTTTATATCTCCTTCAGCCCTACTGTATCAGAGGCAGAATTTGTAAGACAGAAAAATTGAGAGAAATTTTCAGTTGTCTTTTAAAAGTTGATGAAGAACAAGAGGTTCAATCCCTAATAAATGAGATTTTTTATGATGTCAAAGGTTCTTCCATTCCCTAATTCCCATGAAATTTGTCATTGTCTCTTTATCCTTCACATCTATCCACCAATTTTGTTTCAGACTCTATCTCCACCACACTACACAGTCTCTGTTGTGCAGTCTCACCTTTTTTTTTCTTCACTGGTATAAGTATCCCTCCTTGTGTTTCTTTCATTCAACTTACCAGGGGAATTTTGGTGCTTTAGGAAATTTTGTCCTTCCTCATCTAACCACTGGTGTCTTTTTTTTAATAGATTTTCCAGTAAGCACTTATTTTCTTCTTTGTTTTCATATACAACTTCCAACAGCCAGCCTTTAATTTCTCCAGTCTTTGGAGCAGAGAAGGTGTTTATCCTGCTGCTTAATCCTGCAAAATATGCAGCAGAAAGTTATGACGATGGAACTGAAGAAAGTACTCTGAATGTGGTGAAAGCACAACTAGTGCAGAGGATGATGAGTAATTTATTTGGTTTGCTTGCTGTCACAGTGAAGTGGCTTTGTGGTTCAGCTCAGGGGGGATGGCTGAACAAGATACAGTGAAAACTCATAAATAAAAGGAGAAAGACTGAAAATGTCACATGATGCAAACTAACTTGAACTCCTATTTTCTCATACATATGTGTGTTGTTTTACTAGATCAGAGTGGGGGAAAGATAGGCAATGAAGATTCTTCTTTGACAGCTAGTGAAAGGAGCAAGTAAGCTGACATGAATATCATGTCATTAAGGTATAACATAAAGCTGTGAAGACACATACAACGCACAGAATCCTAGGAGAAATTCTACCGTAAGTAGTAGAAAGCTACAAGGTCTTCTAAGAATGTGCATGGAAAGAGGAAAATGATCCCTTTAGACCACTTTAAATTTAGTGTAGAAGTTGATGCTTTAACAACTAGTTAAGAAAGGTGCTGCTTCTCCCGCCCTCAAGTCTTCAGGTTAAGGTTCCCAGCTTGAACCCAGATTAGATGGGTACCCACAAAATTCTTCTTCCCATTAAGGGAACCAAACAATATTTAGTAATTACTCCTGCAGTCAGGAATAGTCTGTGGAAGGCTAAACTATCCTAGTAAGTTACTGGAGTTGTAGTATTCACTTTCCAGTCTATATGGACCTCAGGAGTCTAAGCTATTGGTAATTCACCATTATTTTCCCAGCTGTTTGAATTAAGGCTTCAAACTGAAAATTTTTACTACACTAGTATTAAAACTCCTTGTTAATTACTCTGATTTCTAAACTTCAGATATCAACAAAGCTCACATTTAATTTCTAAATTTTTTTCTCTACAGGAAAATGAGTTTTATCCTTATCAATACTTATAATATTTTCCAAACACTTTGTAAACTAATAGTTCTTTGGGTAAAGAATTAAAATAAATTCAGTGTGTTCCCTGTCTGATGTGCTCTACTAGGAAATTTCTCCTTCTTACTATTTTTCTTCTGACATATTCAGACACTGAAAGAGAGTATAGGAAGTAATGGGGCATAGCCCAAATCTGGGATGAAAAGTAACAAATCAGAAGTGAATGTTGCTTGAAGTCAGTTTCTGTTGTGCTCATTTTTTCTGGATGTGTAAGGAAAGCTGACAGGCAGAATTGCTTGCCTCACAGATCACTGGGTGAACCTTGATGAGATGGGCATGTGAAGGAACACACACAAAGCAGGCTTTAATGATTGGCTTACCACATTTTATCTGAGCTAACATGGAGGGTACACAGTAGCTTTAGGGCAGGTAAATAACATTTCATACAGCATTCTTTGTTTAAGCAGATTCTGAAGGATAACTTAATGACTTAGTAAAGCAGCAATAACAAAAAATGACATTTTATGCCAGGTTACAGATTCAAAGCAATCCTTCACTGCTACATGTTAAAGTAACATTTTATTATATACTTTGGACAAGTTCTAGTCTTCTTCATTTATTAATAAAGGAGTATCAGCAGGCCCTCGCTTTTATGCAGCCTCAGTATCATTAGCAATAGTTGAACGAAGCTGGAAAGCAAATTCCTTTCTTTCCCCTTGTGGCTTTCCTTTGAGGACAGAACTGTGACAGAGAAGAAAAGTACAACAACTTGTACACCACCTGTTTTATTTTGCACAAAAATAAGGAAAGTTGTCAAGTACCTCCCTTCCTCTGCAGTAGAAGCATGTAGGAAAATTGTGTTTGCATGTGAAGGAGGAAGATGTGAGAAGATTTCAGAGGCTAATTACAGACAAAATATATATTATTTATTATTGGCTACTTGGATAGAATAAACAGGCGTATGATGACTAAGGAAACCACACTCAAACAGTAACTTTTTTGTTCATATTTGAGTTCATTATGCATTTTTTATGGGCAAGCATTTTAATTTCAGAGTTCCTGAGTAGTCAAATATCCCATGAATCAAGTACTGAGAGATGTAAGAAGCACCGAAACATCTGTGTGTTTATCCTGGGTAGTATTAAAACACGCTCTAGCCTTTGGAATGTGGAATGATAATTTGGTAATAGAAATCAGAAACTGAAAGAGTTATAACTGTTAAAAGTAATTACTAATTACAATCTCAAAGCAAAAGCTTGAGTCATGCAGCTGTGCTGCAGATGCTTAACTTTAACTCCCTGATGTCAGTAGAATCATAGAATCATAGAATCATAGAATGGTCTAAGTTGGAAGGGACCTTAGAGATCATAGAGCATGGTGCTGATAACACCAAGGTCGTGGGTTCGATCCCTGTTCAGTCCCCATGTGTTGCCTGATCTAGTTGAGAAGCGTCCCTGCCCATGACAGGGAGGTTGGATTAAATGATCTCTAAGGTCCCTTCCAGCCTAGGCCATTCTATGATTCTATGATTCTATGATTTAACAGATAATCATCTAATCCAACTTCCCTGTCCCGGGCAGGGATGCCTCTCAACTAGATCAGGCTACTCAAGGCCTTGTCCAACCCAGTCTTGAATAAGATTGCTCAAATGCTTAATGTGAAGGATGAACAGGATATTTATTTATTTATTTATTTATTTTAATCCTAAATTATTTCAGCAAACCCGACTGAATGTAATGCAAAGCTAACACTGTCAATGCTGTAGCTTACCTGTCTTATACAAAACTCTTATTTCCATGTTTAGGAATGCAAGCCATGGACTGTTTATCCAAAATTACAAAATATATAGTCATTTCTGTCTGCATAGGTATTCTCATTGCAGTTGAACAAAGTATTTCAGGACCAGCACTTATCTGAAAGTGATTCCTAACAAAACAAAAAAAAATCTTTTAATTGATGCTCATTCATTTGATTAGCTTCCTCCATTAAGTGCATTCTGTCATCATGAAATCATATCCTTGCTCGATTTGCATTACACACTTGTATTTTGGAATGTTCCTTTCAAACACCAACTTCAATGAGCTGCTACAAAGTATTCTTGTAGCAGTACTAGGGCAATGCCGAGAATACGTGATGGTGATGAGGGAAGAAGGACAAAATATAACTAAGGTCAATTTTAAATTAGAGAAAAGATTATGCATTAGGGTTAAATCGTAAGAATTTATGGGTCAGGATTAAAGGGAGGGCAGGGATAGGTGACATTCTAGCAGGGTTCTGCTACAGGCCACCTAACGAGGAAGACCGAACAGATGAGGCCCTCTGTAGACAGATAGGAGCAGCCTCACCTTTGCAAGCCCTGGCCCTCATGGGGGATATGAACTATCGCCCATATCTGTGTGGACAACTCAGGAGATTCCTGGAATGCATTGATGATGGCTTTCTTCTCCAAGTGATAGAGGAGCCAACAAGGACAGGTTCTTTGTGATAACTAGCAAGGAGAAACTCAGAGGGATTATGAAGCTTAAGGGGAGCTGTGGCTGCAGTGATGGTGAAATGGTGGAGTTCAAGACCCTTAGGGCAGTGAGGAGGGCACAAAACAGTGGCTCTCAGGAGAGCAGACTTTGGTGTCTTCGGGAACCTGCTTGGTAGAGTACCATGAGATAAAGCCCTGGAGGGAAGATGGACCCAAGAAAGCTGACTAGTATTCAAGGATCACCTCCTCTAAGCTCAGGAGCGATGCATCCTGGTGTAGAGCAAGTCAGGCAAAAATACCAGGAGGCCTCCATGGATGAGCAAGGAGTTCGTAGACAAACTCAAACACAGATAAGAAGCCTGTAGAATATAAAGCCTAAAGAATATAAAATTCTATTATAATTTTTTACAACAAGCAAACGGTAAAAGTTAAAGATGATATTTGTATTTAAACACAAATTTTATTATCATTATGCATTCTAATTGCTGATCTGTTTACAACAACATTAATATGCTTCTTTGTTTCTTAAAAATAATATTCAAATGGAATTAAACAGGTAGTACTTTCTATGTATTCTTCTACCTATTAATTTTAGGCATCTGACAAGTGATCGCAATATCATTATCTTATTCTTTCTTAGGTGTGTACTACGGCACAAAATCTTTTCTTCTTGTCTGTAATCCCACTACAGCTGTTTAGGTTCCTTCCACCTCTAATAGTAAAAAGAAAGTCATATTACTTTGTTTTACACGGACATTTACTGAGAATCCAGAAACATGGGTAATAAAGACTCATGTAGTTTCATTCCTGTGTTATCAGACTGTCTAATTAAAAACTAAACTGAATTTTCAAGTAACATAGTATTGACAGCATAGACCTTTGGGATAGACTTGCTCTAGATACACCTGAAGCCCCGTTTGGAGTTTCAGATGAGTAGCTCTCTTACTATCCAATAAGAAGATTTAATAGAAAACAGTAGTGAAAATGCAGTTTGAATTAAAATTACTTCTTTACACCATCTATTTTAGCAACAAGCTAGAAGTGGCAAATATTAATGCTACAAGTTGTTTTGGAATTGACACATATGCGCAGTAACAATAATGAAATCAGCAGCACTAACAACTTTGTATTGAGAACAACGTCATATCTTAGATTTTGAAAAAAAATAAATTAGAAATTAGGTGAAGCAGCACCTCTGAGACAGGGCGATGATTTTGTTTTCGTGTCTTTTGTGTGAAATGGCAATTGCCTGCTAAAGATCAGACTGATTCGTTATCAATTCAAACGGGATTTTTTCACAATCTCTATGTTCTAGCTCTACACAAAACTTATTCCATCCTGATGAAATTTATTATTTTATTTCATTTCCATATGTATAGACATTCACTTCATACATGTTGTTCTGACTGATTAATGGCAAAGGAAAATAGCAAAATCTCCTTTATTCTCTCAAGATTGAAAAAAAAAATCAGAAGACTTATTTAGTAAAAGTTCTTTATCTCAGGTATATCTACAATTCTTTTTTACATCAAGGCCATTAAGTTTCCTACATTGCTCGTGAGTCCTGAATCTACTTAAATCAGGTAGTTTAAAAATACGTTCTTACTATGGACTTCTGAAAGCATATTCTAAATAAAATCATAAACTGCAGAGAGTAAACCTTTCAAAACCGCCCAGCTCACAGCTCTTCCATTAATGTTACTGTCAAATATATAAAATGAAACCCACAGAAATCCTTTCTGTTGCTCTATCAGGTGTCAGATATTGTCCTGCTAGTTAATCTTTGAAAGTAAGAGGGAAGCTTTAATAAAACTATAGATAGAATCCTTTGACATGAATCCTGCTCTTACCTGTGGATTATAAAGTAATCCCATTATGGTCTTTCTATGGCCTTTATCTAAAATGAAATGTGACGTTTTAAAAGCCTTCTTATTTTTGAACAGTAATATATATGATTTTTTTTTGTTATTAGGGAATGCAACTTCTCTAAATATGTTTAAATACTGGAGTTTCTGAGCCCAGACCTTTTATTTCAAACATTTACAGTCTTCAGTTTGGAAAATATTTAGATTGTCATTGTCAAACAAATATGGCGACCTCTGCTTGAAGGTTATCTCTTTGGCTTTGACAGCATATCACTTAGCTTTTGGTGGTCATGGGCTGAGTAAAATGTTGGTCAGCAGCCTGACTGGCTCAGGGTTCAAATTTATCTGCTCTGGAGTGATTCTCACACGTCTGCATTTCCCTTTTCCCTGTCCCTGTCAGGGTGCTTCTCCTTCTCTCTTTTGAAAGTCCTTCCCCTTCCTCTGTTTTTTCGCATGAATAGAACTGTGGTACTTTGCTAGTTTTTTCTAAGGAAAGAATCTTAGCAAATATTTGGGCCATATATTCACATAATGAGTGATAAAGAAAATAATAATTTTAGGACTTATTTTTATTCATTTCCAGTATCTTTTTGCACTAAACTCCTTCTGTGCTAGTCACACGTAGGGAAATACAGACAACAGCTTTGGAATCAATATTGTTCTTTACAATTTGTCTTGAGTGTCAACAAGCAGAGGATTATGCAAGAAAAACATGAAAATTCTTGTTTTCCTGTAAAATAAACTGTCTAGTTGCAGGCGTTTACTTAATTCCACTAAATTCTTGCATATGCTATAGAAAAATCAATGATTATATGAATCAAGAGGTACATCTTTCAGCTAACTCTTACATTTAGTATTTATTTTATATTTCTCCAGTCTCCCATCATTGTACTCCATGAAATAAAAAAGAAAAATATTTTCAAACTAAAGTTGCTTAATATAGTAAATAATAATAATAATAATAAACCTATCTGTACAACAGAAAATCAACTTCTGATAATTGCAATGACTCATTCTGCCACTGTCTGAATAAAGAACCAAGAACGAATTGTCTGATATTAATCTCACCAAAGTAAACTTGGAAGATAAAACTCTGCTGCCGACATCTTCTAGTGCAAGGCTCTTCAGTCACTACTGTTTCTGAAGCTACTAACAACACACTTTTATTTGCTTTTCTGTTAGAAAAAAAGTACTTTTAAGAACAAAGATGAAGCTTCTGTGATCAGATTTCTCTAACACACAGAAAGTACAAGGAAAACTAACAAGATATAAAGTTGTTTCATTTCTTTTTACAAAGCAACAGATTTTCTTCAAAAGATAACACAGGCTATGTCAAAAAAGTTGTATCAAGATTTCAAAGTATTTACGGAAAATAATCATAGCAAGCCCTTAATGAAAATACTAAAAATGTATACAACCTTTCCTGATTAAGCCTCCTCATGGCAATGCCTTTATGCAAAATGTATTGTAGTAGATTGATGGGTTTTTCCTGGATGTGATATGTTTATGATATTAAACTAAAAAAGTATGTATATTGCAAGTACACAAAAATTAATAAATTAATGAAGGTGGAATGTATGGAAAGAACTAGCTAAATGGAATATATCTTATGGTCAAAGCTCAAAAAGGAGCTATATAAGGAATACACCACTACTAAAGGCAGTTTAGTGGCAAGCAGTCTGAGAGAAATCCTAACCCTTTCAAATAATCCCTTACAATTTATACATGTAACCTCAGATATCTAATTCTTGAAGGATACCCAGTGTTTTCTAAACATTTGAGTTTCTGAATATACAGATTGTTTTCTAAATTACTGCCTCTGAACTTTGACCCCACACTCAAATGCAGACACCCATTGCACTTGTAAAGTACTCTCTCTATATTAGAACAGAGGCTAGAAAATTACCTAGTATTTTTAAATTAGAGTACATGAAATAGAATAAGCATACGAACAAGATGTACTTCATATACATAGTACTGATTTCCATGATGATTGACTTATCACACAAGCTTCATTTGTTTTATGTTGCCTGTCAGCCTGCAGCAAGAGCACAGAAGTCACTGTAGAAATATCACACTTCACTGAAGCAGAACAATTATCCTCTTCTTTTTCAGACTGGTGAATTTACAGTAATAAGCTTTGGGGGAATTTGTAATGAGCTTTGTAAAGTATTTAGTTTTGTTTCTTTATTGGTTGTTCTTGTGTCCTTTAGAAAGGGCTTTGCTTTTTTTTCTACTGTAGCCTGGACACTGAAGCATAAATATACACCCTCTCTCTGCTCAGAGAGAGAAGGCATTGAAAAGGAAGACAAAAAAAAATGAAAAATAAGAAAACAAAGCAAAAAAAGAAGGAGGAGACATAAGGAGTCTTTGTCAATCTTTTCCCTTCATCTCAGGAAAGGAGGAAGGGAAATAAATGGGAAAATGGGATGTCCCAGCCATTTTGCTTCCTACCCTGAAAAACCAAAAGTGTCTGCATGACTCCGACTGTCAGCCCTTCCAGGAGCTGGAACTAATGAACACACCATTCCAGCTACTACTTTCCTGCCTTTTCATCCCAGAAGTGAAAGGGTCAGAACTATCACACATATTCTATTCCCTGTGATGAAGGGAAGGAGAGAGAAGAAAAAGGGGGAGAAAAATAGTTCACCGGACTGGAAGTATTCCAGACTTGTGCATGACTTTGAGAGGTGGAACCAGTGGGACACTCAGTGCAGATCCCTCTACTATCTGCTGGCTGAGGCAGACATAAAACTAAAGATAGTAGTTGCCTCATTTCTGTTGTCTCACCCATCAGGGAATAGTTGGGTCAGCAGCTGTAGTTACGCAGAGTACTCTGCAAGTTCAACTCCTGGGCTCGGTTGAGGGCAATAACAAGCATAATAATATCTCCATCAATTGCTGCCCTCCTTCCTGGGACAATGTGAAGCTTCACCTTCTGCCGGCCCTCAAAATATGCACAGCTCTCAAGATGAATCCTCTCCGGCTTGAGAAGGGCTGTCATATGTTAGAATAAGTCTTGGTTTAATCTAGAATGAAACCAGCAAAATTCAGGTTGCATGGTTCAGTGCATGAGCTGGGTTAAAATAGTAATAATTTGAGGTATGTGTTGCAAAATGAGTCATTACCAAATCCTCAAAGAGGCAGCAAAAAGTGAACCAGAAAATCACAAAAACAGAGAAAGTGAGAAATGAGTTGATGATGACTATTTTACAGTTTTCAAATACAAAATTGACACCTTTGACTCATGTAATTACTTACAGTGCCAAGACAATTTGTCAAATATTAATGAAGTGATATAAACTTTCTTCTATTTCAAATGTTTTCTTTTTTTCTGTTGTAATTGTTGCAGTATAATTTCTCATAGCACATAACTTTCAACTCATTTTTCTTCTCCTGTAATAAGAACAGAACAAAATAAATGCTAGTTGAGAATATGTGATGCTATCATTATTATTGTGGTGTAACCAGTTACTTTATGTGAACAGGAGAAAATATCTTAGATGGAGTCTGCTGGGGATTACTCCTGCTTATATCTGCAAAGAGTGGAAAATGTACATCTAAAAGCAGGTAATTACCTTTGAGTGGATGACTGAACTAATCCCACTGTCTTCTGAGTTTCCAATTAAAAAAATAGGCTTAGCATGTCCTCAAGATATTATTTCAAAAACGTGGCTCATTGGAGGGTCTATAAAATATGACCTATTAAAGATAGTGAAACACGGGGGTTTCTGTACTCCGGAGAAGACTGAAAGGACATATGTTAACAACCTTCAAATATGTAAAAAAGTTTTTACAAAGTGCAAAGTAGTAAACCGCTTCCCTGTGGTTTTTTGGGATGGAGCAAAGAGTAATTAGATGAATTGCAGCAGGGGAGATTTAGCTTTGATATTGGAAACAACAGTTAATAATATTAAAATACTGAAATATATCACATAGGAAAGTAGCAGAATCTTCATCATTGAACATTTTTAAGAACAGATTTCTCATATGTCAGGAAACGTTTGGTTATGTTTGACAGTTGATCAGCAATCAGATGTGTATTTGACAGTCTTCTGAGACAGATGTGACTTTCAAAGACATCTTCCAAGACCTATTTTCTATTACTCAAGATTACTTGCAAACTGAAAGCTATCTATAATGCTAGAAATATACTGCAGAAATCTGTAGATTCCTTAGCTTCCTGCATTTTCTACTTGTAAATTTATTAAACAACTGCAGTTTGGACCAATATCAAGATCTACAGTGGGATAGCTGTATTACTCTTATCTTAGTCTCAGGAAATCTAAATACTTACTGATTTTCCTAGTGTTGTCCATTGTGGTATTCAAACTGTGTTTATACAGTGAATTTAGAGCTATGTCTTGATGTCTTGGAATATCTATGACTATTTCAGAGGTGATCAGTGGCTGAATACCTGGCTGGACCTGTCTGTCGGAGACGCAGAATTAAGGAGATGACATTTGATTGGGTGTTGTTCTAAAATTTATCAGGATGCAAATAGAGACTATATTTCAACCTGGAAAAACTCCAGTTCTCACAGATTTGGTCTGTCTTATATAGGGTAATGTACACAGACCAAAAATTTAACATGTAACAAAAATTTACATTTTTGGATAGCAATGATACAATTCTGAATTTTCTGAAGAAACTACATCCAAATAGTTTTGTGCTCTGGTGAAGTGCACTGAAAGTATCATTTTCATATTTTTCCCATTAGATAACAAGCTGTTTCTGCAAGAGGATTGACTTTTGATGAAAACTGGCCAAGAGGTCAATACCCTCATTAGCCTAATTTTCTTTATTTTGCACATTAGATCTGATTTGTTTATTGGCATTGGCAAAGTCTAAACTGATCAAAGAGTGTTAAATTCTGAGTATATTATATCCAAAGAAATATAAATTCTAAAGAATGTAATATCTAAAGAAATAGAAATTCTCAGTATATTATATCTGGGGATTGCAGGACAAATTTTTCTTTTCTCAAGATATATTACACTTCGGTGGCCTCAGATCACAATCTTCAAAGATTTACCTAGAGGTCTACTCTATTTTGAGCAGCATCTCTGCAGTTCAAAGGAAGTTCTCAGATTTGCCTGGCAGATAGTGGAAGCTCTGAGTGACACATTCAAGGTTTCTTACTGAACTATCCAATTGCACATTTTCCACTTTATGTCAGTCATATATGCAATTCTGAGACCTCAATGTGAGGACCAAGTACTCTTTAAACATCATTTGTATTTTTAACATAGGACTGCAGCACAAAATAATCAGGGAAAGTAAAAAGAATAGTAGAGTAAAAGAGTGGCAGAGCAAGAGTGAGAAGAAATTATTTTTATTGGATCTAAATTCTCTATTTAATAGGTCCTCCATTAAACATTTGAATATCTGATTCACAGTGAACCTAAAAAACTCACTTTCTCAATACAAAAAGAAGCACTTTCATGGCAAATTTAAAAGAAGTTTACCTAAACACAGCGTTTTGCAAAGGCATATCCCTTCCATGGAGTCAAAATGCTAACACAGAAATTAGTGAACCCAGGACAGTCAAAAGCACCTGTGAAAAAGCAAGCACTCCTTTGTTCCAGACATTGCTTAGAGTAGCATGAATGTTAGGGTATATTTTGGCTGCATCCTGCATGGCTGCATTCCACATTACAAAGTATCGCATCTTCTCCAGAAGCAGGACATCGAAATAGCTTTCCAGTTTCTGTGCCAGCTTAAATCTCACCCAGGAAAACCCAATCTGCCTGCTTTATTTTGTGTTGTCAAAGGCTTATAATTTAACAGTAAATTCTGCTGCCCGACTGAAACAACCACAAAACAGCAAATGTTTCTACACAGAAGTAACCAGTCACAGAGCAGCCAGATATTTATTCCACACAGTTTCCTCTGTCACATATACACACTTACACCCATTTACCTAATTTTGCTTCTTTTATTTCATATCATTTTAGATGCATTTCATTGTCTGTGGTCTCTTTAACGATTTTATCCTGGCAGGGGATCTGTTTTGATTAGTGCATGAGACTGGTTCAGCATGATCCCATATTATGCTAATGTGTCAGCAGACTCTTGTCAGGCTAATAATGTTATAACTCAGTGTTATAACAGCTGCTGACATCAATGTTTTTTGGCTGACTTGGTCCTTCTTTATATAATAATATTAAATTATTGTGGATAGTAACTACATAATCTAGCTATATGGGCAAAGATGTGAAAGATATAAAAGAAATACTGTGCAAGCCTTTATGTCTTCTGACATACTCTGATATAGTTGAGCATTTATTTCCCTCTGATTCCACACAGCAATTATTGCAGAAATGCAAGTTTAATTTTTTTAGAACACAAATTATTTTTGTCATCATAATATGCTTCAAGGCTGAAGAGGAAAGAAAAAATAAGAAACACTCAGTAGAGAAAAGTTTGCACTTTTTTACAGTAATTATAAAAAGAAGTAATTTATTTCCCATGCCTACATCACAAGCAATTCCTATGATCTTTCCAAATAAACGATTTTTCCTTCTTGCCCCCAATTTGTGCTTCAAGGAAAACAAAAATCAAACCCAGATATCATCTCCTATACCTCTTCCTTGTATTCTATTATAGATGTACTGGAAAATAAGCAAACTCTAATGAGTTAGAAAAGAAATAAAGGTCTATGTCCATTCTTTGTTTTCCTTCCTTCTTCTCTTCTTCACAAATTCATCCAAATATGAAACATAAATGAAAATTTATTTGAGTTCAGTAAATTTTACTTCACAGGAGCTTTCTAAAATCTGTTTTCCAAAGACTGTTTCACATCAAATATCGATGTAAATTGCTGTTCCTAACAAAGGTGCAACTACCATGGTGTGATAGAAACAAGCTAGCAGAGCAGAAGACTTGGTGCTGAGGGCCTGAAATCCACACCATACGTTTCATAACTTCTCATGTGCAGTAGATATGCTGGAGTAGTTCTGGACCGTTCTCAAGGACAGACTTCCAGTAACAGCTGCAGACGACCTCGATGCAGCTCCTTTGGTAAAGTTTCATCCAAAAGGAACCCATGCTTCAAGATAGCTCTGCAATGAAAATGAAGAGGGGTAAGTGGAAAGCATTGGGAGTTTCATTTCCAAACTTCTTTTCTGATTCGAATTAAATTCCTAATGCAGATGCACTCTCCACATAGCTCACATATTTTTCTGTATTTTTCTACTTTGCTTCTTCATTTGAAATTCTAGCAAGATAAAAAGGCACTGCAAACACTTTCTCTTTAGTGGATCTCAGTTTCAATATTTATTTCACTTATTCTTCTGTTAAGAATTTGAGTGCTTCAATCTTAAATAAATAGATTAAAGAATATAAGTGCAAACAGATTATTTTGAAAATATTACCAGGTTTGTGCGTATAATAAGTTTAATCAGTATTTTTGCAGGGTTACTTAGTGCGTGATTTCACTGTGGATGTTGGACATTGAAATAATCTCTTAAGAGACCAGTCATTCGACAGCAGAAACATCTGAGAGCCATAACAGCACAGCACATCATATCAATGATATGATGTTTTATGTAATATAACCTGTTGTTTTATATGTTTATATGTTTGATATGATATAACCTACGAAGGTTATAAATATACTATAACTGTCTATTTTGTCTAAAATCTGCTTACTAAAGGGTATACTAGAGCCATAGACTGCAGCAAAGAGGTGCATAAATATCAGTTTCCATGGTGGATGGTGACTGTTTGGAATGAGATTATACCCTTTATTAGGACTGCAATCTGCACTTTTAACATCTACAGCATTTGCTCAGCTAATTTTTTTTTAATATCAGGATGAAAATACATTCCAAAATCTTTTAATTTGTTCATTTTTTTCCCCATAATATTACTAATTTTATTCCTTTGAAATTCCACGTAGGATTTTATGGAAATATACTGTAAGGCATTGGGATTCAACTGCCAGATCATAACTTTAGGGTCATGTTTACATTTGTTTGCTTACTTTTAGTGGACAAAGAAGTAGTTGGGATAACTCTAGAATTGCTGTATTAGTTCTGGATGGAAGTAATCCAAACTTCCAAGGTATGTTAACAGTTTTAACTTGTTGTTGAAAAATTATTACTGATCGGCCAAGGAAACAACTGTCAGGTCTCCCCTTGACTAGGGAACACCTATTAAGATCCCTAAAACTGTGTATCTACCTAAAGATGAGGCAAGTGAATAAAATTTCTAGAGAAAATGTGAAAAATCATGAATGAAAGAATATGAATTTCTTCCTCTTAGCGCTCAATATCTTGTCAGAACGAGAGAGAAAAAACAATTCCTAGAAATCCTTCCACTTAGCCTTTCTCCCCCTAGTCTTATTTACACAGATTGATGTCAGCAAATAATTTCTGCATTGAAGTCCACTGGAATCAAGAGAGACCAAGGTAGAATAATGGAATATAAGAAAGCCAGTGATTAGAATGATTTATACAGATTGTTTTCCACATATTCTAAAATGAATAGAACTATGATTTATTTCTTTATATAGGGATACAGTAAGTAATTAACATATCAGCAAGAATTATAACCTTTGGCAGCAGCATTACTTTGTTGATGAAATGAAACATCCTTCTTCCTTAATAATTCCCTCCATATAATAAATGTCCTTTAGTCTAATCTTTATCTGTGTTGTTATTTATGCTCTTTACTCAATGTACTCACTCTTTGGGGCCCGATCAGAAGGAAGGTTCCACATACTACTTGAAGGAAGTATTTGATCTACTTAAAGGAAGTTCTTGGTCTCTGCTTTCACAGAAAGATGAGCTACTACATGTCAACTCACAGTAGGCAGGACTCACTTCATTTGGCCAACTGGGACTCTAACAAATCAAGAGACTTTAATATAGTGGATCTTTATGTTGGTGTAGCTGTGATTTTCCCTCTGCTTTTCAGTCTGAGATATGATTTTTCCTTTACTGTAAGTCTTACAGGCAAACAATAATGATCCTGAAAAATTCCAAGGGGCTTGTCTGTTCATGCTTAAACCTCTAGTGAGACATTCTCTGCAGCTCAGGAAATGAAAAATTTAAATTTTTCAAGAGTGAGAGTGAAAACTTTTGCCAAAGGAAAGCAATCTGAAATTAATCACTATCACACCCTGGGCTGTCCCCCTAGACACCATTATATTCTTATTATTAACATTTCTTATTCTGTTCCATTGAACCAAAGGGAACAGAACTAAGTTCTGTTTGGACAGGAATGAAATTTGATGCAGCAATGAGTTTTCATTAAATTGAACTTACAGTAGCTTATGGTCACCACCAACAAGGCATAAAGGGAGAATTAACTGAGGCCTTACTGTCATCACATTATTTGAGCCAGGTATTCACTGGAGCTTGCTCAGGTGAAAACAAATAATATATTGGAGACATTTCATATTAGCCTGTCAAGCAGAAAAAAAATGCAGACAGGGAACCTTAGAAAAAATATAGAAAGAGTAAGCTCTACCATAGTGTGACTTACAGGGAAAAAAATATTGCCACAAAAGAAATATATTTTAGAAAGCAAGGCTTGTTATATTTCCTCTTCCTCTGTTCCTTAGGAAAAGACAAATATTTGTATACACAACATATTAACACAATCATAAAAGACCTAAATACTGGTAACTGCTTCTTATCCAACTATTAGAACTGTTGGAAGTTTTATGCCAGTTTGCAGGACCCAGAAAAATCAGAGACTTTCTCATTTAATTTTATGAGTCTTGGTCTATCCTCTTCGTCTTTACAAATGAAGCTGTCTTTTTCTCATCTCATTACCGATCAGATAGCTTTACTTGTCATTGCAGACAGAACAAGCTATAACAGGAACCTGAACAAGATATAGACTAAAAATGTAAACCAGAAAGTATAAGTGGGCATAGAAATTAGTGCAACAGAAATATATTACTGAAAAAAAAAATGTTTTTTTTTTTCTAGTAACAGAGAGACAAGAATCAACCAGCCCCATTGTGTGGTGTGTAATCACTAGACAGTAGATTTACAGAGAAAATATAAAAGACACAAGCATTATAGACATAAATAACATAAGCCTGAAGTGTATTCATTGTTTGCCAGTTACTTCAATTGTCATTTTGGAAATGGTAGCTTATTTAACCAGGAGTAAAGAATGCGAGAAAAGGTACTTGGAGAAAAGTCACAATGGTTGGAGCAGAGGATAAAATGTGGAGTGAAGCTAAAACTATACTTACATAGCTTGAAGAGACAGAAGAGGGATAAAACTAAAACATCACAGCAAAGAAAGTTTAGTACAAAGGTATACAATGTAAAGTAATACTTTCCTGAGACAGACAATCTCTGACAAAGCATGAACAGAAATGCCAAGCTAAGAACTTGTGGTGCACTTACATCTGAACTCCACTAGGATTCTGGTAGCACAGGGAGAGAAATGTCCGTCCTTGGGAAGCAGTACCAATGCAAATGGTCCTTACAGTATTAACAAAAACACCATTGAGTTGGCACAGGAAACATCATTTGCTGTTTACTTAAAAAATATATGGATAGCTTAACATTTTTTTTTTGCAGTTATAACAGTTATTGTTCACTGAAGAGATTTTTTACAGCTGGAAAAAAATGAAAAAAAAAAGGAGTTCAGGAATATTTTAATTCTTCTAAATAAATTATTCGTTATCAATTGTTCACTCAGTGCTACTTATACAAGCCTTGTTCATTTTGTCAGTTACATGTAGTCTTTCCATACATGAGATAAATTTATCAACATCAAGCATGATGAGTGTTGCTGGGACTCACCGGTCTGCACAGAGAATTAGATGTCTTCTATGCAAGGAATGGAAAATTCACTCTTTTGACTCCATTTTGTTGTCACCAACCTAATTTGTAATATCATTTCAATTACCCTGAACTGTTGCTACCAATTAATTAGAATAAATTTGAAAGTTTAAACTAAATTTTTTTTTGAGTTACAAGATATTTTTAGAATCAAGATGAATGACTTGTCTGATTCATATCTGAAACACTCTACAATAGACAGTATGTAATGTAAAGATAAGGTAGAGCTATTAATATTACAGAGTTCTTTCTGTAATGACATTAAAATAAATGTGTATTAATAACATTTTAATAAAAACTGACATTATTCTGCCTACGACATTAATGCTTTGACATAATGGCTATAATGTCTTTTACATAATGTGATCAAAAGATATTAAGAAGGAAATAGACAAGCAAATGCATTATGAAGAACTGCTGATTTTTACCAGTTTTTACCAGTCTGTCTTCTGATGAAGAAACCAAGTCATAGCCAATAGGTTTTCTGAGTGAGTTAATACTCACAGTTCTAGCAAAACAAGCCAAACAGAACAAGAGAATTTGTATGCATTCACCAAGTAATTTACCAGTACTTCAAAGTAGTTCACCTAGTGGTTATAACGTCTTTGTCTCCTTTAGGGCAGACAAGCCCTCACTATAACATTTTAGCTTTAATATTGGTAGCATTACTCCAAGATTTACTGATTGCCCACTCGATGCTACCATCGTCTCATTTTCTTTGAAGTTCCTTTTAAGAGGATAGTGACCTACTGCCATTCTATTGCACTGTGTACAATTTATGTGACACCAAAATGCCTCCAGGTTCAATGTGCACTATTGAGAGTAAAATAAATTATACCCAGAGGTTCTCCTTTGATTGTTTAATGGCATAGAATAAGTTTGAAAGGAGAAAAAAATAGCCAGAACAGGAAAGTAGAATCAATTCTATCATATTTCATATGGAATTCAGTTTGGAAGAATGTATACTGGATGGTAGCATGTATGGCTTGTGATTTATCAAAACAAATACAAACAGTAAAAACAAACACAAATCAAAGAAATAATTAATTAAAATATTGAAGTCTGTTTACCTGAAGGTTTTTAGATATTTTCTGTCTTAAATTGTTTCAGTTATGCTTTTAAGTAAATACAGTTTGGTTTACATAAATTTTAAAAAGACTAAAGAAAAATGTTTTCTGTTTTTTGTTAGTGATTAAATGAGGAAAAATAAAATATTCTCATCAAATGTGGACAGAAGATGTAAAAATCTTTTACCAATACTTAAGAGCATTCAGCAGAAATAAATCAAATATTACATCATGAGGATGTCTCAAGTTTAAGGAATTTTGGTAAAAGAAACCTTTAAAACTTTGGCAAAAGTGTCCTTGAGAGTGAACTGATGTTACACACTTCATCTGGATTGTAATGGAAAAGAAAATAAAAGCATCAGTATGGAGCTCTCAGGTTTTGTGCTGCCTTTTTTGATTTTGTATTTTTTTCCTTTGTGGAAAGATACAGCATTAGACTTGTGAAATATGTGATTTCTTGGGATAAGTTAGACAGGGTAGGCAGGCAGAAAGGACTCAGTGGAGAAAGATAAGAAAGGTATTAATATCAGCTAGGGACACAATCTGTAGCAACTCCAGTTAAGCACAGAGCAAAAGTTCATTTGTCTCTTAACCAATGTGATTATTATATTTTCTCTAAAACCACTTGTTCAGGTGGGCCTATGCTTATATTTCAGCTACAGTGACTGGAGTGGGGGTTTAAATTCACTCCTAAGGTAATATTTTCAGACAGCCAGCACGTACTCTTTCAGGAAGTAACTTTTTTGATTGTCACAACTGTTTACTTCAGTATGTGTGAGTCACTCCTGTGGGTACAACCGAGAGAATAGCAAGGAATCAACAAAATAATTTTAAGTTAATAACCTAAAAAGCAATGTGATCAGTTCTCAGCTAATGACTACAGGTTTTCAGACTATTTTGTACTGATTTCTTACTATCTTTTGACCATATCTTATGGAGCAATTTTTTGGGTAGACAAGCTTACAATTGTACAACCTGGTTTTCCCTTGCAAACAAGGTGGAGAAAAGAGCAACTTAGTGCCTGTATCAGTAATAACTGCAACCACTGTGTACGCTAGTTCTGATACTTACTCAGATTCACTTTCTTAATATCCTCTTCCTTCTATATATTCCACATAACCTGTACAAAGATAGAATCATAGAAGCATAGAATCATTCAGTTTGGAAAAGATCCTTGGGATCATTGAGTCCAACCTATAACCCTACTCTACAAAGTTCATCCCTAAACCATATCACCCAGCACCACATCTAAATAACCTTTAAACACTTCCAGGGATGGTGACTCAACCACCTCCCCAGGCAGCCTATTCCGATGTCTGACTACTCTTTCTGGAAAAATTTTTTCCTGGTGTCCAGTCTAAACATACCCTGTTGCAAATTGAAGCCATTCCTTCTTGTTCTATCTCTGATTACCTGTGAGAAGAGACCAACAGCAACTTCTCTACAATGTCCTTTCAGGTAGTTGTAGAGAGTGAGGAGGTCTCCCCTTAGCCTCCTCTTCTTCAAACTAAACATCCCCAGCTCTTTCAATCTTTCTTCGTAAGAATTATTCTCCAGGCCCTTCACTAGCTTCATTGCCCTCCTCTGCACTGGCTCCAGCATGTAAACCCTCTATGTCTGAATACAGTCTGAACCACCTGAAGGTCTTTAGAAATACAGATAAGACTTTCAGAGGCTGTCAAGTTTCTGAGGACCACAACCTCTGCTGTGTCTTTACACACATCCTCTAGTCCTTTTGGTGGCTTATCTTGTATGACCCAAGTCAGATATTTATTGAAACACACAAGCAGGAATTATGTACAGGTTTTGTTATGTTTTGATGCTTTCTGTTTCCTCTCTCAATAGAAGATATCGAGGAAATGTTTTGTCTCCTGTGCATGGTGTGAGTTGGTGATAAAAAGCAGGAAGGGTGTCCTATATGAGGGAAATCCACTGAGAGCAGCCTGTCTAGTGATGAGTTTTCCATAGAACTGGGTGGTGGTTGGTTGAAATCTTACACTAATCTTGGACTGTTTAAGTTAAAAGCAGTTTACCTTGGATGAGTTCATATTAGAACACCCAAAAATGATCCTAGATGTGCCACCCCTAATATACTTCGCAGCATTCCTTCACCTTATTCCTCTGACTTTTGGCATCTAAGAATGGAAATGTAAATCCAGGATGTGAAGGACCAGTGCCAGCCTGCTCTAAAAAGTTGTTAAAAGTTTAGTGGTCATAGTTGCCAAATTTCTTGCTTGATAAATAGTGATATTTCAGGCATCTTTCCCAAACTAGCTAGCATGCAGTATGTTATAGGCTGACCAAAGGATTTCAGGGTGGAAACAGTTTCTGCAAAGCCAGGCAAGTCACTTTCTTGTGTTTCTATAGAAGCTGTAAAATAAACATCCATTCAGTCTCTCTTCCAAGTCAGAGGTGTCTTTCACCTTCAATCACAGCTTCCAAAGACAGAAGAATTACGAAGAATTCACACTGTAACACATTGCACATTCAGCATCAGACACTGCCATCGCATTGGTTCAGTTCTGTATTTGGAAGAAAAAACTCTATACTTGTGCTTGATATTTTTTTTCTCGATAAGACTGATTTATAAACTGAAATAGTACTCTAGTTGAGGGGAAAAAAAAGCTAAAATTCTTCTCTGTATCTTACAGTTCTCTTGTGTTGCTCTGCACACTCCTCTATCATTTTATCGAACTGCAGATGATTCTTTTCTCTATTTTTTTTAATGAATTCAAACCAAACCTGGGCACCTCCAAATGTTCTTCAAAAATTTGACCATGGTGTCGTGCTCCTATAGTGTACTGTATGGACCAGTCTTTATTGCCAGGGCACATGGAATCTGGTGACTTCATTATATACTAAGCTTAAGCAAGCCTTGAAGATCCTTGATGTTGAAGCGCCACATAACCGTAATTTACTTTTTTTTCCCCCCTTAAATTACAACATTGACCTGGTTTATGATCTTGTACCCAAATTACCTGAAATTCTGGTGCTTAACATAACTTTTGCTGTGAGGTGTCATAATTTAATTGGCATTGGAATTAAAGGAAATAAATTGGTACAGCAATTTTAAATCTTTTTTTCTTTATGAACTACGTGTATTTTTTTTAACTTTTTGTTTATTTTGGAAAAAATTGTCTTCTTGTAAACTTCCAACTTAGAATATTTGCCCTATTATCTGGCTACAATTATTCTGTGAACCCAAGACCATTAAAATATTTCTTTATTTTCCTGTTGGTTTCATGAAAAATCTGATTAAGCTTTAAGATATAGCACATTTAGAAATGATCATTTGCATGGAAACAATCATCAAAAAAAGGAATTTTCTAGCTATGCCTGAGCTTAATGATCACTTTAGCCTCCAAACTGAGCTACCAATCATTTCCAGAAACTGCTATGGTCAAATCCAACAGGTATATGTAGAAATTACTCAGTAATCTTCTGTGAAGATGTTTCATTCTCTTCTTGAAACCCCTAGGATTACAAAGGTCACATCAGGGCAGGACAGAAGTGGAGTGCAAACTGCCAACTGCAGGTCTGGAGAAAGGTTGTTTCCTTTGACAAGTCAAAGAAAAAATGGAAGTCTGAAAAGAACTGTGGGTAAACACTGCTGTCATGTACTTCCAGCTGATTTTATTGTGGCTGCAGTGGGTGTTTAACTGCAGAGTTTAGCATAAAAGTTCAGAAAGGACCTGCTAAAAAACCCAAAAAACTTAGAAGTTAATCTAACAATTTTTAATTTTTTCTCCTGAGCTTTAGTTATAAGGTTATTAAAACCTTGCACATATTACTTGGCAATATAATTTATAGAGGACATTAAAAGGAAATAAGAAATGCAAAATCCTTCTATGCAGTTTGGAAAGAAATCTGACACATATTTAGGTAGGTGGAAGGACGAAGATATAATTTTGCCATTAGCTTTCTGTCCTGGGTGCAGAACCAGGTGACCTGGGTGCAGAACTAGTAATACACTCAGGTATTGCATCCAGATGACAGCTGCTTCCCAGCTGCCAAAATACAGAGGACTCCAAGTGTTCCTCCAGCACTATGAGAGTACACGCTCTGTGATTTCCTTCTAGCACGTTTCACGGCTAGTCTTTCCCCACTATGCTTCTAAGGGCCAGGCCCAGTGGAGAAGCTGAATAAAGGCTTCATAGAGGTTGAGGCTTGATCCTCCATCGAACACTGGGAAAGTTGATGGCTGAGACTGGAACACAACCCTTCACGGTTGTAGACAAGACATTCGAGTTTGTTTCAGCCTGAAGGCACTTGACTTTGTGTTTATTGGTATAAGCTTGATAGCTTCACCAACCCCACCATACAATACTTCAGCAAAGACTGATTCTGACTTCCACCTTTACTACTTACCCATGATTTCAGTGCTTGTCAGTCCTTTCCTGTTGTTTGTTCTAGAGCGTTCAGTTTTGGAACAGGTATTTAAACTGTGGTAAATGAAGAACGAGCATCTATTTTCTCAACTGATTATTAACACAGCTGAATTTAAAAGAACGAAACACTGTTATTTGTTAGTTTTCATAACGAGATACATTATGTAACCGTTATCTTTAGGGAAATTCCAGCCTCCAAGTTTTAAAATGTATTCTCTTCATTTTTTCCCTATAAAATCAAAACCAATGGTTATTCTGTGAGAATTCTCTTTTTGTTGTTTTCCTGGCAGAAGAAAAGGAAACAGCATAAAGATATAAGGATTAGTAGATTAATGCATTTTAATGACTATGTGCTCAAATGGAAATGCTCTTTTTGGAATGATCCTGGTGGATCACCCAAAGTTCATGCAGCAATTAACATTAATTATTTCAAATATATGCTGAAAACTTTACAACAGATATTAGCTAGCAAGGTTAATTATGGAATGTGAAGGCAATGCACTGATGTAATAAATAGAAGGAAACTCAAGTCTAAAGGGAATAGTGCCAGCAACTAGAAGAATCCATGATCCATTCCCATTAATAGCAAGTACTAAGGCAACATATCACTTTCAGATACCCTTGCCCAGCTTTAGAACCTCACAAGACAAAGCTGGGATTGTATTCCTGTGGAGAAATTCTTAACTTGTCATGCATTTCTCCTTTCTTTCCCACTCTCAAGTTTAATATCTGACACAAAAAACATTTGACATTTTTTCAGATTCTTTCTTCACCTTCTCATGAATTTAGTAGAAATAGATTTCAAGTAAAGCCGGATAGATTTCCATTAATGCTGAAGCTGGACAGTGCTTCAAAATGAACAATAAGTAATTCATAGTTATTGTTTTCTTAAAATTTTCACTGTCTCTTTTGTGCTAACAGGCGCTATTTTGCTAAGGAAAGTTTTGATCCTTTGCTTCAAAGCAGCAGTTCCAATCTAGAATGCTTGATTGCATACAAATTATAGATAGCTTTTGGATACCTGTTATTAAAATTATTAGACTTTGGTGATGCTGCCTTTCTCTTCTCTACTTTGATTGGTTTTGTTGGAATTATTAAGTTAAAAAAATTTATAAATAGAGAGAATATATTAAACAGATATTTCTCACAAACAACCTCTGACCTTCAGTAACTATATTTTCCTTATTTTTTACAGTTTAATCTGGTAGAAGTAATTGGTTCTGTGTGATTTCCTCAACTGTATGTCTTCTAGCTATTTCAGCTGTTTTCCAACAGTCATATTGATTTTGAAAGTTTGCCAATATTTTGGGGTTTGTTACTATGCACACAATTGAGTGTAAGCCTTTAAAATTAT
>NW_009727667.1:92450-119864 GCF_000703405.1 Apaloderma vittatum
TCAGCAGCTTTTACATTTTACAATAAATTTATTATTTCTAAGGAAGAAGTGTAAGTAATTTTATAATCATATTTCATTTTTAGCAAATGAGTACAAAATAGACTCATCGTCTTGCTCTTGTTTTCAGTTCACTCTTGAATAAGAACTAACTCAACTAGTAGAATATCAATTTTCAAAGAAGTTCAATATGTTTAGAAACTCATTGGCCTATGTTTTTTCTGAATGGACAGAAATTACTACCAGAAAAATCTGAAATGAAAATCATAACATTGAGTTCTGTCCTGGATTTGAGGACCCTAAAGTGTGAGGGTTTTAATGTGAAGATTTAGTAATACTGTGGATTTCATTCTTTTAGCTGTAACTTCACAAGTGCATAGAGTTTTCTCCCATTCCTTTAGTAAAAATGCTTATAAAAGTTAATGAAGACAACATTTGGTTTGACTTACTGGGAGACAGTAGCTGTATATTTATCTAGCTGTTGAAGGAAACGAGGTTAAACTGGAAGTCAGGGCATTACGTTCGAACAAAATCTGACATAAAAAGTCAAGTTCTGAAGAAAGCAATTAAAAAGAAATCAGAAGTGAAGCAGAAACACAATCAAAGATGAGAAAGCAATAAACTCTCCTAGCAGTCTATATTCAAGTAAACTGAATTTATAAGGCCTATCAGAGGCACTGTCGAGATGAGTACAGCAAAAAACCATGTTGTAGCATGTGTTGTTTGGCATCAAATGTAAGCCAACTTTGTGCTGTCATAGGGAGGGCTCATGTTGCAGAGGCCTGCAGCGCATGGAGACAAATGAGGCTGCTCCAAAAAATAAAAGAGTTTGAGATTTTTCTTTTTTTTTCTTTCTAGAAAGCTGACACAGAATTTTAGATGTGCATTAAAAAGAAGTGGGCCAAAAGCAGCCCAGACTAACACATTATTTATGGGACTAACTTTAAAACTGTCATAATAGCTTCCTTCTGGGTTGAATTCAACAGAACAGGCTCCTTTCCAGGTTGCATTTAGACAAAGCCGATATCTTGCCAGGACAGCTCGTGAGACGTATTACTACTGTGTTTGACCTGAAATATAAATGTTAGCTTAACCCTCAGCAGGACCCAAATACTATGCTTAGTCTACATCTAGTGAAATATTGGTGCTTAATTACCTACTTAGTTAATACAAATGAACCCTTCTCCACCTTATAGTATTGAGAAGATTTCTGATAGAGGATGATAACATAGGAACTGGTCTTCAGCTAGGGTCAGTTAGTGGAGCTGTCCCAGTTAAAATGAAATATGGAGTTGGCCAACAGACAGCAGGTTGTTTAAGGGATGATGAATAACGTTTTAATTTTATTGAGCTTTTACATGATGTTTCTTAATGTGATGTTGACTTAATTTTCTGCTTTTAAAAAGTAGTATCATTTGCATTGATAGCATGCTATTATCCTGGCAATGTAACATGATCTCCAAATCCCTGCATTAAAAGGTTGACATATTTGATTTCTGTAGGATTTTACTGAGATCCTTTTAGCATTGTCTTGACATGGTAACATCTCATAGCATAGCTGCATTGAAATAATTTTTCTATCAGTTTGACATGATATTGGCTCCATGGGCTTGTACTGACACTTAAAACAAATGGAGAATTACTGTTTTCATTTTGCACAGAAAAAATATTGCACTCACAAAACAATTCTGTGTTCACAATATAATGATCCACTCTAATAAAAGCTTTCAATTTTAGATGGCTATTCTTTTTTTTTCCCTAGAGCCTGTTACTATAAAAAACTATATAAAAAATTAAAGCAGAATTTCACCTCTACTCATCTAAAATGGCTTCATATATTGAAACAATTTAGTTCAAAATAAAAGCAAAAAAAAGAAAAAATACCCAGTTAGTTACAACAGAGATGTAAAAGTGCTCACATAAAATAGGAAAAAATACATAATTTTGAGTATGACTGATATGAAGATTTGTTCATCTCTTTCAGAACATTTTTTTTTTCACATGTCCATAAAGTTGCATAAGTACTCTGTGGATTTGTGTCTTCATTTGACTTGCTATTTGACTGGATATCAACATATAGACAGGAAAACCTTTTTGAAGAGTTCTACTCAGGAGTCACTCTTCAGGGTTTTTATTGTTGTTGTTTGGGGTTTTCTTATAAGAAATACTCAGATAAGATAGTATCCAGACATTTGGACAAAGTATATGCAGATCTACATCCAAACATTGCAGTTCCACTTTTCATGATTTGCTATGATGACCATATTTCTGTTACCTTCATAATCCAAGCTAAGGCCAAGACTGTAAAACATGGTCTAAAGGAAAGATAATTGGAATGACATCATTTTCACGACTTGGTTTTTGTCTTTAAGATCCATTTCATTAGCGACCCTGACATAAACACTGCCGACTAATAAAACTTGTTAATGGCTCAGAGTTCGAAAGTACTGTCTAAACATATAAGGGTCAGAGTGTTAGCAAGAACTAGGTGACATTAAAAACTGTGAAATAGATGACATTTAATAGTGCAAAATAAAAGCTGTCCCTGTAAAGTTCAACAAGGATGTGTGTTACAAACCTGGAGCTCAACACTGAACATAAGAAGATCTGTGCATGTGATGTAATCATGAGAATAAAAATGAGGCTGTATCAGAGCAAGTATTTAAAATAGAAAAAAGACGAATACCATTATACAGGATACTGGAATACAGGACTATGGTTTTATTGCTAATGTCCAGAGAGATTAATTTAAATTGAAACATCATCAGGCAATTATTTTGGGAGTCTTCCCAGGAGTGAGATGAAATGCCTGCCTTATACAAGGAGAGGAAAACAATTGGGGCCTTCAAAGTACGTGCTAGCAGAGAATATGATTTTCTCATCAAAATTGAGAGACAATGAGATAATCTCTTCTCAGCAAGAAGCATTTCAACTAGAGGACAATAATAACACAAGAGCAAATAGGTGTCTGCTGGTTCTAAATATCGTTAGGCTGGTCCTAGAAAATGATTTCTTCCTAAAAAAGAGAGACTTGTTTTCCTGATGAAGTGGGTTGAAGGCCAAATGATAGTGTGGCTATATGAGTTTGGATACCAAAACACTTTAATCACAGGTGTGCAATTTTACTAATTGCATGACTTCCACAGCCCATGGGAGAGATGATGCAGGCAGGAGGAAGGTTGGGCCCATCAGTTCATTGGTGCCATTGCTGCAATGCATGGCCCAGGGCTATGGAGTCCTGCCTGTTTCCTGGTGGTTGAAGATGGTCCTGGATCCAAGTCCTTAATCTGGGCCTGCTTTTTACAGTTCTTTGCCATTTTCAGTGTGAGCCTCCATGGACTGTCATGTAAGATGGAAAAAATTTCTGTTTTCTGGTGCTAGCCAGGTGCCATCACAAAGAAAATAAAAATTTGTAATGCTAGCAATTGTGAAAAAAGAAGAGTATTTAACCAGTAATTCATTATGGAGCAGCAGATCTCTTAATTTACAAGTTTACTCAAGGTCAGTGTTGATGTGATTGCTTGTTCATGCATTTACGAGCAAAAAAAATCAATGAGGAACTTCTTTTGAACACGAGCTGATATATATGTGCTTTAATACAAAACAATCTGAAGTTTTTGACAGTAGTAGGTAACTGAGTCATAGTTCACACTTTACACCTGTCTGCTTCTGTTCATCGGGAGCATGAGGCTCTATTTTAAAACAATAAAGAAGCCCAGAAGTACTTTTTCAACTGTATAAATTTAGTCTTAAACAGACAAGTTAAGCCGACAGCTGATGAAATCTAAACACTTGCTGTCTTTTTCACAGGTAATATACACAGTGGAATGCATCTACAAGTTATAAACAGCATTTTTATCAGTCAAGTCAAAAAGGAGAATGGGGTATATTTAAATGTAAACCTAAATAATTCAGTGCTTTAAAACATCAGTCAAGTCTCCTTAAACCATGCTGCTGTAAATGATTGAAGTCAATTGAGAACTTCAAAATGAAGTGAGCTGACACTCATTGTTAACATTGATCTAACACATATTGACCTAGATGAACTAATATTGAACATAACAGAATGACAGTGTGTTATACATCACTGAAAGAGAGCTGCTCAAAGATAGTTTCTCAAAAAAGTAAGTCCAAGTTGTTTCTAGAATTTTGGCTTTCATTGTAACCCCTTGTCAGTAAGATTTTAATTACAGTATCAGCAACTTCTTATTACAAGGACTGTGAGGTTACCGAAAGCAAGGTAGCTCTGCTGAGGTCACAGCATTCACTAAGCTGGGTTAGCTCTGGGTATTGGTTTGATAGCTTGAGCAGATCAATACATTTGTGAAATTTCTAACACCAGGTGTCATTACTCTAAGGATAGAATTAATGTAATTACATTAATATAAGCTTTTTTATTTATCCTCCCCAGCAAAATGATAGTAGAAGCTCCAAGCAGGAGCAGGAGTTGTCAGAATTGTTGTCTCTGATCTGTCCTTGGGATCAGAGGACTTTGGAAAATACTATCTGGCAAGGGCTAAACATATTAAGAGAATGTGGAGTAAGTTATCAAAAGGAGACAAAATATATTAAAAATTCAAACTCGAAGTAAGTGCACTTTCTTTCTCACAAACAATGACTATTGGAGTGGAGGAACTTACTGGATGCCATTCTAATATGTATATCCAAAGCAAGTTAAAGGGCTTTCTGTCAAAATAATTGTTGATTTTTTTGACATAAGGTTAGATTTCAAAAAAGTCTGAACATTTCGCAAAGTCTACATTACCTATTAGGTAAAGGATTAAGCCATGTCAATTTCCACAGTGACCAACATATTAAAAACCAAGTTCAGTTCCCTTGGTAACATGCTCAGGTAGCTCTTGACATTTGAATGACCACAGTCCCGCCTTTCAGTGAAAATTCAAATCAAAATTTAACCTTGCCGTTCTAGGTCTTACTTACTTTGCTGCGGTGCTCTTCGAAAGAGGTATTGAGTGATCATAAATGGCCCTCCGACCTTTACATCTCTGAGCATGAATAAGCGTGTGATAGGACATACTAGCTTCACCTTGATCATAAATAAATTCTTTTTCTTTGGGGAAAACAAAACAAAAAAAATACACCACCAGCAACAATGGTTTTAAGCTTCACTACGAGCATAGCAGAAAGCAATGTATTTTTTGTACTTCAGTACAAAAAGTGTTTTATGTTCTCCCCTAATTCTGCGGAAGAATGCATTTCAAACCATTTTATAAAGCTGGACAGCAGGTCTGAAACAGCAAATGACATTATATAAACCCCTGCCGTAAGTACAGGAATACTCAGATCATCCTGACTCAGATTATATTAGGAATGATTTTCTGTTTCTTGTCAAGTGAAATGTTCGGAGTCGACGGAGAGTCTACAAACCCACATGTTCTTGGGCATGTGTAGATACACACAAAAGAGTGAAAGCGATATAAAACTGCGAAAAGTTTTGGTCTTCTCTGATCACTGTGTGTCATACTTTAATACTCTGTAAGGCTTCTGCTATCTTGAATCAAGCATATCTACATATTTAAATATTTGCTTTTAATAAAGGTATTATGTGAGGAACCTTTGATGTTTTGCAGTGGACTTATTTTTTACAAATGGTCTGAAATAGTGAGCGGACTACTGAACAAGTTTGCGGTCAGTTCTTTTTGACCTACAACATGTTTACAAATTAACCAACTGAAAGGTGGGCAGGAAGGCTAAGGGAATTAATTGATTACAGTGTCACAATGAGCAGGTTAGCTCATACTGCAGTGGGTTTAGTCTGTCATTGTAACTGGGATAGGAGATGGAAAAAACAAGCAAAAATCAAAACCAATCTATTATAAAATGATCTCTCAGTACTAGTTTTTTGGATTTTTGTTTAAAAAATAGGACAGCCTTAAGCAAAATTTGATGGGTTTTTTCTTCCCATCTAATCTTCCTACTGAGGACAGAAATTCTTCTCTTTGTGTTTCAAGATGAGGTTATTCTCTCTATCTAGGGCACAACAGAGGTCAGATGATCTCACAAGTCCCAAAATAATAACAAAAGCTACTACCAGCCACCCACATGTTTTCACGGTTAATCTTTACTCTTTATTGAAGTCAGGTTAGATATAAATAAAGAAAATCAGATTTTATAACGGTGTTTTCCTCATATTATAATCTCATTATGAATACACTAATCAATAACATATTTTGAAGCAAAAAGACAGAAAAAAAGTTGCTGATTTTTAATGATTCTTTTTTTTCTGAGCATGATTTATCATCCACAGTGTTTAAAGGATGAAGATGGAGCAAAAGGAAAACAACCGACTACTGAAGCATTGGAAGAGGTTGCCCAGGGAAGTGGTTGAGTCACCATCCCTAGAAGTGTTTAAAGGTGTGTAGGTGAGGTGCTCAGTGATATGTTTTAATGGTGGACCTGGCATTGCTGGGTTAACAGTTGGATTTGATCTCAAAGGTCTTTTTCGACCTAAATGGTTCCATAATTCTATGATTCTAAGACCCTTAGAAATCATGTGAAGCTCCAGTTCATGTGACTGTTAACAAGTGTCATTTGCTGCAGATGTAACACTTTGAAAATGAGGTACCATCATTACTTCAGAAAAAATGTAATGCTCTGGGTAGTATAGCAGGACAAATTGAGAGAGGACTCATCACAAATTTGATATTTGGTTAGTATATACATTTTAACTAGCATTAGATGACTTTCCAGAGACCAGATGACTACTCTACACTGTCTTTTAAACTTCATGTTGACCTTAGTTGCCCTACATTAACAGAATAAGACTAGTTTCAGAGAGACAGCCAAACTCATTCTTTACTATCATTCCTAGCAGACAGTAATTACTGTATTCACGCTGTAATGCTATAATATAAATGATAAATTATGCATTACTATTATAACTGTATTATAATAACATCAGAATTATATAATTAATAATTAATAGCTCATTATATATTTAGTAAAAGGCACACTTTCACCCATTAATTGAATGTGGAGTGTTGATTTGCAGATGAAAGAGAAAAAACCCTTGCCAAATCCCAGAAGCTGGCACACACTCTAATTCTCATTCCTTTCAAACATCAAATACTCTCATGCATGCCTTTAATAATAGACAAGAGATTCTATCTACATCAGTTTTTCTTAATACCAGCAGCTTTCTGAATTAAATAGCTGAAAATATAAGCACACTTATTTAACATTTTTTCTTTAAGAGTTTTCTTGCTAATTGAGCTCCTACAATTTTGTACTTTCTTCATAAGCACATAAAGAAAACCTCCTATAGATTAGGATCATTGTAGTAGCAACGGGTTCCATACTCTAAAATCATAGAAGTTCTAAAACATAAATTTCCAAAATACAAACCACCACTGAAATCATGCAATTTCTGCTGAAGGACTCTTTACATCAGTCTCTGTTTTGAATTAGCTTCTTTTTTAGACAAATGTGTTTGCAAATTGGATTTAACTGAGCTGTTTTCCTACTTTTATCATGTCCCTTTCTGTCCACTTGAAGCCACAGATTAAAAGTAGTTTAAGTCAAATTCATGTAAATCAAGAATTATTTACTCAATTGCAGTGTTTTATTCAAGAACTAACAACTTTTCACAATAGCTGCAATCCTGTTACTTACTTCAGTTGCCTGAGCATAGGCTCCTAGTGCTATTTTATTTTAGCCATATGTTAAATTACCAAGAGGAATTTCAATTTCAGACCATTTTTCTTCTGAATTCATTTTGGCATGAAAGAAAGTCAACATGGGTATGCATCTATAGTCATTGTTGGATAGAAATACCCCAAGGCATGAAAATGTCTACTCATAAAGGCAGAAGCCATAGAAAACATGGGTCACCATAATGTGTTTTTAGTATTTTGCTACACTTTCTAAACTTTACTAGGCAGTCAAACTGACAGCAGTCATCTGTGTAACACCAGTTTGCTAGTAAAGAGGACAGACAAATACTTGTTCATCTTTAGACCTAGTAAGTAAACTTATGGCAGATCCTCAGTCTCTGAGATTAAGTGTGTGGTTTTTTCTGTAAATTATTTCCTAGAGTATTTTTCCATGTACATATTTAGCTTTGATTTCTAATTATTTATTGCTCTTTGCTACTTCTATCTACACAAAGAAATGTACGTATCTGAAGAAACTCCAAATCTATTGTGGATAAGAAGTACTGATGTTTCTTATAAAAATTGTTAATTACTGAATCTCTTTTTGTAAAAAAAAATAAATATCAAAAAACTAGAAATCTGTTCTGCTTTATTTAGGTCAAATGAGTATTACAGGAAGGCTGGGTTAGTCCACAAGATCTTCTCCAGACCAAGACGGTGTTTTTAATGAAATGACCCAATGTAAATTATTCCTTCCACTATATTTACCTATATTTACAAGATAAAGAGAAAGAAGAAGACAGCATATCATGTTGCTTGCATCTCTGGAGTTATATGTTTTCATTTGTTCCTTCTCCTCAAGAATCAGACTCAAAAAGCAGACATTAAGCCTCTCCTGGATTTAGAACAGCAGCTCAGATTTTTAGTTAAGTTACCAGAGTTGAGAAATTGCTGCACTTTAATTCAGTCTTGATAACTGCCATTGTGCATTATGCTACGGCCAGACTTCTGGCAATTTGAAAGTTAGCAGAAATGCTGTTGTTTTTATGTTTGCCCAAACTCACAGAGAACACATGGACAATCATTGCTTCCAGTTGCCATATGGCAAACTGCTACATTACCAAAATTCAGGAACCAGATTTCATGGGTTGTTAAGAAGGCAGAGCTAAACATACTCAATTTTTAGCAACTCTGTAAGAAAAGTCTGAAAACCAGAATAATCTAAGTGAGAATATTTTTTTCCCACAAGGTAAAACCAGTTAGAAGAAAAATGAAATATAGCATAATGACTCTCAGTGCCAGTAAAACCAGTAAGGCATAGAAAACACTTTAAACAGTATTAAGGAGCAAAGAAAGCAGAGTAGCATTTTCTCTGCAATACCTTTGTGGAATATTTATGATATGATGACCCTACTCAAAACAAAAAATGCAGCTGATGAGCAAAAAAACTGTTCTTGCATTTCTAAATTGCTAAGAAAAAAAATAACAGACCATTTTTACTAAACCAGAACATTCTGCCCAGATTTATATTTCTGTGGACAGTGTGAAAATACATTAAATACCCTGCTTATGTGTAGAATATACATAGATTCTCTTAAACCTTTGGGTTTTTATTCTGCAAAGGGAATAAAATTGCAACATGTGAAAAGAAGTTGAAAGCAGGGCGGATTAAGAATATTTTGTATTGTTTAATCTAATAATGAAGCATGGAATCAGCCCACTTGAAAATAATCCTTTATAGGAAAGAAGTAAGAATCTTTGGAGAAGATTTGTAAACATGGAATGCAAAAATCTTCCATGAACTTCTACTAGGATGGAAGTGCTGTTTGAAAATAAGAATAGACTGTATGACTAAAGTTAAAATCATAGAATCATAGAATGGCATAGGCTGGAAGGGACCTTAGAGATCATCTAGTCCAACCTCCCTGTTTTGGGCAGGGACGCCACCTCTCGACTAGACCTGGCAACACATGGGGACCAAGCAGGGAAATGAATGTATGTTCTTGGTAATGATAATATTGCTTAGATTGCTATTCATTTTAATATCTCATCTCTTAAAGTTAGTTCACATAATATAGTTAGTCTACATAATATAGTTATTTCTATTAAACATTTCAGAAAAAATTGTAGGAGCTCTGTAGTTGCTTTTGTCTTAGGTTTTGAGGAGGGGAAAGGAATCAAAGCAAACCCAACTGTTATCTCTTCTCCATGTGTAGTTCATCTACGTTTAAGAAGGCTCTCATCTAAGATGGTAGTACTGTAACTCAATCTGAGGAGGAACTGTGTGGAAATATCAGTAAGCTAGTACATTAAGAATTTTTTTCTTTTTCCCTTTCGTTTTAAAAGGCTGTGTACGCATGGTGTTTCAAGCTTTCCTGTTGAAATATACAGAACATTCAAAGATTAGGTTTCAATGAATCTTCTTTGAGTACTTCCAGAAAAAGGGTTCAAGCTGAATATGTTGCCCCCAACAGGTTTATTTAATTTTCAAAGCTACTTTTACATGTCAAAACCAGAATTTGAACTGTAGCATAGAATCATAGAATCATAGAATGGCTTAGGCTGGAAGGGACCTTAGAGATCATTTAATCCAACCTCCCTGTCATGGGCAGGGAGGCCTCTCAACTAGATCAGGCAACGCATGGGGACCGAGCGGGGATCAAACCCTCGACCCTGGTGTTATCAGCATCACACTCCAACTGAGTGAGCTAACCAGCCCCCTAACATTTCATTTTCCTTGTCATTTCTGCTTTGATTTAAGATGACTGCTATTTAAATATCTGGTTTCCTGAATTAATTATTTTTATTGACTATTTGAAGTGATATGCATGTGTATGCATTTATGTGCATTAAAAAAAAAAAAGTTAAAATCTACTTGTGGAAGGAGAAAGGGTATCTGTCTTTTTTACCATTTTGTTGGTCTGAATTATGCTGTCAGCATATACGACTGGAGAATATATAGAATGCAGTTGTGTATCTTAACACACAGGATGCTTTTTTTAATCACTTCTTTTCTTCCTCTAAAGCTGTGACTGTGAAACAGACAAGTTATTGTCAAAATGTTTGGGTTTGTATCACTTTTTCTCTATGTAGAGAGGCAGTTTAGTGTGAAAGCAAGTCATTGAAAAAGTAACAGGATTTCTCATTGCCAAATTGCTAGTCTTTATCAAATGTCTTCTGAAACTCAGATCTTGTTAACTTAAATTTGCTGTTGCTTACGTCACAACATGCGACGGCCAAAAGCTAGTTGTAAGTTAAGAAGCATTGACTTTTTTGAAAGCCACACACAGTGACAACACATGAATGCAATTCTACTGTCGTGATTCTAGAGCCTATGTTCCTCTCATGAGGCTTTGCAAAATGTAGAAGAATATGAAGTCATCAAATTTGAAAGCAGTCCAAAATCCCTGAGCTCAAATCTTTTGACTCAAATACTATACTAGCAATAGTCACTTATTTGACTTCTTTTTGGATTACAAAAAAATAAAAAATAAAAAAAAGAAGTTTTGCACCTTTTATGAGAATTCTCACTCAACAGTATCTCAACGCCACCATGCTACTCATGCCTTTTACAAAATTAATCTCATTTAATAAAAATGTTTAATATACAGGATTGGATACTAGAAACAAGGTAAATCTTTGCATATTAATGTGTTGTAAAACAGCAACTCTTAATGTGGTGGCTTTATGACAGCTACTGAAATTCTCAGACTCATTTTTCAGCTTTGCTGTACTTAAAATAGTGCATCCACCATGTCATTAGCATCTGATATGGTTCCTTTTCATAGGGTGCTTGAATTCCTTCACAAGAAAAGTGCACATCCTCTCATTTCTTGGTCACGTAGGACTGTATATTGTCAACTTTAATTCCTATATCAAGTGTTTTGTGTGATCAGTTTCTTCCTGTGGTACTACCATTGCAGTGTAGGACAGAGTGTACTTTCTCTTCCAATCTTCTATTAGGTTCAAGGACATCTCCATCATTAATATCCATAACTGGTTCTTATTTCAGAAATATCCCAGAATCCCTTTTTGCCTGAATGAAAGTTACCAGACTAATAAGATCTCATGAGAACTTATTAATTCTTCTTGTTTACGTTACTTCGTACAATCCTTCTGTCATTTCCTAACAGTTGTGTCACTATCACATGTAGTTTAAGATAATTTATGGAATTATCCTTCCTAAGGAGCAGGTAGGAGCTGGTTTTTTACATTTTTTAACATGCACTCTCTTCACTGGAATATATTCTAGTCCATTTCTATATGTAAATATGTATTTGATAATGTAGACTTAACATTCCTAATTATAGATGTCACAACTTGACTAAAATTAACTTATGACATCTATCTGCCAGACGGTAACTTTATGGAAAGCTGATCTGTCCATCATCTGTGTTAATGCACTGGTGAAAATCAACACCATCCAGGAAAAAAATAACCTTGACTTTTCCCAATTTATTTCCAAAAAGAAAAACAAAGGAAGGAAAACCTCAGCACTCTTGTATCCACTCAGAAAATAATCTCAATTTTAATAGTGTTTCCTCCCAAATAAAAGTGGCAACACAGTCTGCCCTATTAAAAGAATTATATACTGCTTATTTCCTTCTTCTACTTTGTCTTATTGTTCCTCATAGATGTTATTTATCTACAGGGGGGTTTAGTCTCGTGTGACTAGTGATATCTGTAAAAGTAGATATGGGTTAGTAACCTTTCTTTTTAAAGTTATTTCGCTCAGCTTTCCAGCAAGTGTTTCGACATTTTGCTTCATGCCATTGCAGGAGTTGTTATCAAGTCTTTCCTACTTGTCCTGAGGGCTGTGGTTGCTCTGACTGTAATGAAAGAGCATCTAGGACCTGTATGATTTGTCTTGAATCGAGCACTCATTGTGATCCACAGTTCAGTATGTTTCCTTGCTTCCAGTGATGCAAATTAAGAGAAAAAAAAAAGTGAAATATCCGTATATTCTCCACCAAAATGCAGAAAATTAATATACTTCAACACGGAGAAGAAATCAGTTCTTAAATTCAAACTCTATCAGTAACTTAACTCAGAAGTTTCTCTTAAAATACTAATTTACTGTAATGCGTGACTAGGTAGGTAAAATAGGTATGTAAAATAGCCGAACAATTTTACAGAAAAACTAAGAGATGCACTCTCGGCTTTCTGGCAATGTCTTGATGTATTGGCATCCACAGAATTAAACACATTTTTGTTCTCCTTAAAGAATGGCTGTGTCCATTGTGTTAGCTGGTGTTAAACAATGATGAAAGCTCCTCAAGCCTGGGAACAAAAGACATCATTTGCCTGGGGTAAGAGACAAAAGAAATACAACAGCGATTAGAAAATTTCGGTAGGCACAAAGGACGGTTTGTCATTTGTTCTCTAGGATTAGAGGTCCCTCCTCTAGATGAAGACTGCTTTTATGCATTCAACAGACATCTCAGTTCACAGAAACTTGGAGCTTCAGCTGGGAACTGAAGAACAAAGGACATTTAATGGGTATCACAGATTGAAACACTCAGTTTGTAAAAACACATCTCTTTGTGACAGCTATTAGAATTTTTATACAGCTATATTTTCCCTGAACCTAGGAATCTATACGAAGTTTTAAATTTAAAGCACACAGAGATACTTAAAAACCAAAGGAAATATCAAAGTAGTTTCTTTTCACAAGTGTATGCAATCTAACAACACAATCCCATATTTACTTACTCAGAATTTTGTCATTGACTTTAAAGTCAACTGACTCAGATAATTCTTTCTGGAAATAACCTAGAAGTAGAAGGAAAAAGAAAATTATTTTATTTTTTCATTTACTATTTACTGGTTACCATTTTCCCAAGCTATAAAACCATGGAGAGACAGTTGCTTGTTTGACAGAAATAATTTATTATATCTTGTCCCTCAGGGGTCAATATTGGGATCAGTACCATTTTTTACTAATGCCTTATACAGTGGGAATCAGTGCTACCTCAGCAAGTCTGTGGATGACATTGAGTGTTGCAGTTGATATGCCTAAGGCAAAGGTTGCCATCCAGAGGGACCTTGACATGCTTGAGATGTGGGCCATGTAAGCCTCATGAAGTTCAGCAAGATAAGTGCTGGGTCCTGCACTTGGGTCACAACAACCCCATGAAACACTACAGGTTTGGAGAGGAGGGGCTGGAAAGCTGCCTGGCAGAAAGGGACCTGGGGGTGTTGTTCAACAGTTGGCTGAACATGAGCTAGCAGTGTGCCCAGGTGGCCAAGAAAGCCGAGAGCATCCTGGCCTGTGTCAGAAATAGTGTGGCCAGCAGGACCAGGGCAGGGATCGTCCCCCTGTACTTGGCACTGATGAGGCCTCACCTGAATCCTGTGTTCAGTTTTGGGCCCCTCGCTCCAAGAAAGACACTGAGGTGCTGGAGTGTGTCCACAGAAGGGCAATGCAGCTGGTGAAGGGTATAGAGAACAAGTCTTGTGAGGAGCAGCTGAAAGAACTGGAGTTGTTCAGCCTGGAGAATTGGAGAGTCCGGGGAGATCTTATTTCTCTCCACAACACTGTAAGTTTCATTTAAATATGAGGAAGAACATATTTACTGTGAGGGTGACAGAGCACTGAAACAGGCTGTCCAGGGAGGTTGTGGAGTCTCTGTCTTTGGAGACTTTCAAAACCCACCTGGAGGCAATCCTGTGTGATGTGCTCTGGGCAATCCTTCTTTAGCAGGAGGATTGGACTACAATGATCTCTAGAGGTTCCTTCCAACTCCAACAATTCTGTGATTCTGTGTAATTGTCTGAAATGAGATTGTAGTCATGTGGGGATTAGTCTCTTCTCCCAAATAACAAGCAATAGGACAAGAAAAAGTGTTGCAATAGCAGAGATTTAGATTGGAAAAACTTCTTCGCTGAAAGGGTTGTTAAGCGCTGATACAGGCCGCCCAGGGAAATCATTGAGTCACCATCCCTGGTGGTGTTTAAAAGTCATGTAGATGTGGTGCTTAGTGACGTGGTTTAGTGGTGGACCTGGCAATGCTAAACTAACGGTTGGATGATCGTAAACATCTTTTCCAGCTTCAACAATTCCGTGATTCTATGTGTACTTGCAGCCCAGGAAGCCAGTCATATCCTCAGATGTATATAAATTGCATGGCCAGCAGATCAAGGGAGGTGATTCTGCTCTTCTACCCTATTCTAGCAAGACCCCATCTGAAGTACTCCATCCAGCTCTCAGGTTCCCAGTGCAAGAGACATGCATCTAGTAGAGCAGGTCCAGAGGAGGTCTACAAAAATGATCGGAGGAGTAGAATACCTCTTCTGTTAAGAAAGGCTGAAGATTTTTGTTTGTTTAGCCTGAAGAAAAGAAGATTCTGGGAAGACTTTATTGTGGGCTTTCAGTACTTAAAGGAAGCTTACAAGAAAAATGAAGAGAGACTTGGCCTCTCAGATCCTGTAGTGATAGCACAATGGACAAGGGGTCTTAACTGAGAAAGAGCAGGTTTAGATCAGACATAAGGAAGAAAGGTTTTATGATGAGAGTGGCGGAACACTGGAATAAGTTGCCCAGAGAAGTTGTGTATGTCCATAGAAAATATACTTTATATCCAGTCAGAACTTCTGATGTATTAATTTGTGTCTGTTTCTTTTCATCCTGTGGCTTTATACCTCCTAGAAGTACAAGTAACATTAGGTTTAGCATGTAAAAATCCTTCAACGAAAAAAAAATACTTTTTCTTTGATACTGAAACTTAACCAACAAAATAAATAACTTACAGTCAGAAATATTTTAATTTGAGTTATACAGGATCAGTTCTTGTTCTTATTCAGTGATCAGAAAAAAATATTCATCATCTTGATTGCAATAATTTACCCTTCTTTTAATTATGTGACTGCAAAATTATGGATAAAGCAATCTATTTCAGAGGCTGCGTAAATTTTCTCATTTGATCATTTATTGATATGCTTCTCACAGTTTTAGTTAGTTCTGTGTTGATTTTTGTGTATTTCTACTTGCATTAATTCTGTTTTCTGTTGAGCCATTAAAAACAAAATCAAGTTAACTAATTTTACAAAATGTATACGAATATTACAGGTAACGGAGTTTAGAGCACACAGTTTTAAGTTAAGTTAAAAGTTAAGGTGAAATGTAAGGAAATATTGACTAGACATTAACAAATGTTCTGGCTAGAAATGTAATTGTTTTCCAGGCTGGTATTATCGGGCAATGAGAGCCATAACGATAAGGTGAGCAATTCCCTGATTTCCATATGAATAGGTGGAGTGTTCTTATTCTAGTGTTTGGGGGGTGGCTGCATTTTTTTAAATGCTTCTACTTTACCTTTTTTTTTCTTTCAAGAAACTACAACTCCTTCATACTTTGAATTGTGGATTGAATTAGTTCTATATTCATCAACTCAAGTAAATCTGACCAAGATATGAGCCTTTAAAATTTCTGCATTATATACCTTGTATATAAATTTACAATGATTTCTTCAAATTTATAATAGTGAGATATTATTGTATTATTCATTTGACTCCTAACAGCTAGCAAATAACTATTATACGAAAGATATCTTTGGAATAAATTACTGATTACTTTCTAAACTACTCCACTTTTTGAATCATACTCTCTTATGTTTCAATCACAAAGAATGCAGTACGTTTCAAAGCTATTTTTTAACGACAAAAAAACTACTACTTTCTAATATATCTAAAAATGAGTTGAAAATTTACATAACAAATTTACAAAAAAATATTTAACTTTTAATTTGAAATCCCTAATAGAAGAATTAGTAACAACAATAAAATTGTCATTGCTTCCAGAATGATTCTCAAATGCTTTATATAAAAGCTTTTTTATATTTCAAAATAGATATTCATAATTTTAAAGTCAATAGACTGTGTCATAATATCTTACACTGCCCTTAGCTTTGTCCTTTTTCACTTTATCAGAAGCTAGAAAAGGCAAAGCTGCTCAACTATTTTAAATTTTTTTCCTTTAAGTAGATTAATAACTTTAAAGTCACTATGTAAATAATATTACCTTTAAGATCAATCTTTCATCTGTCCAAGAAAGGTTTCCCAGGTTATAACTTCTGATAAAGAGAGAAAATACTAAACTGAATCAATGACTTATTGACATTTCTAAACTGTAGCCAAAGTATTTTGAAAATACTAATAAAAGCAACTAATCCTTTTGTTTTCTTCTTATTTGTACCTTTTTAATCTATTGAAAATAGAATTACAGTTACATAACTACAACCCTTAAATAATAAATATTCATCTTAAACAATGAAATAGAAACTTACATGGCAAAAATTTAATAAGAAGCACTGTCGATTACTGCATAAATGTTTCAAAATCAATTGCTTGTAAGTTTTAGATATGAAAATATTTAGTTGTAAAACTATCCCATTATTTTCTCAACCTTGAGAATTAAGAATGTAATTTGAGAATAAGCTATGCTAATTAGACTCCATAGAGGTGATTCAGAAGTCTTAAAATACATCAACAATTTTCCAGGTAATAGGAATTATAGACAGTAATTACTCTTACTTATGACATCCTACATCTTCATCAGAGGACTATATTTCTCTTGAAAATTTGCCCAACTATTTTACAATGTTATGCTTTCCTGTAGCTGTTGAATTCTGAAGATTTGGAGAGTATCATCATATCTTTGGTGTCAGTGAATACTATAATTAGATACTCAGAAAGATTTGTCCTATAAGTATGACTCCTGTCTGGTATACAGCTACTTCTTTATATTTTTTTCACTTAAAAAATCCTTAAGAACATTGAATAATAAAACATCACCAATACCCTAGTAAGAATCATTTTTTGCTTAATACATCTTACAGCCAGAAGTATTATATTTGTGTTAAATCTATCTTTGTTTTTTTGGTATCAACCCTTAAAAAATACCTGCATAATTGACTTTCTTTTATTTATATATCCTACATTTTGATATATTTATATATTGTTTCATATATTTACACACATTTTCATATTTATATATGTACAGTATTTTGTCTCTATTTTTTTTTACAGAAAAGAATACAACATTTTATTTATCAATAACTATAAATAAGTAGGTGGCAATCTACATCATGCAGAAGAAAATGTCATACAAATCTAAGGAGTTCATATGTCACAGTCCATCCTACTTTGATGGATTTTTCTAAATCTATTAATTATTCAGATATGTTTTTAGTAAAGAACTTGTGTTCCATGCACAGTGACATTTATAAAGTTTATCTTGGCAGAATATCAAGATCCCTTCCATTCTTGCTGATCCATGCGAGTACTGCTTTGTCTGTAACAACCTAATAAACCATCTTTCTCAGATCTTCCATCTTATCTCGTAGTTTGAGATCATGTTCTGAAAAATATCAGTCAATGTAATCTATATAAACACAAACCTAACTCATGTTTCCAATCTGTGAAAATGATTTTTTCAAACTGGCATTTCATTTAAGTCTTGGCAACATTCTGCCAGTTTTTCTGAAAGACATGGAGGAAACTTGTCAATGACAAGTCTGATAAATACATCTTGATACCCAACAAGGTTGCTTTTTTTGAATTGTACTGGTTACTGATACTGTCATCTTTACAACCATAACCACCATTTGACCTCAGAAAATGTTTACATCTTAAAGTATATATTACTAAGTCTTTTCCAAAATTCTTGTAGCAGCAAGGAATTCAATCAGTTCCAAACCTGAGTCTTTGTCTTTAATCTGCTTCAGTCAAAATTTCAGGACTGTTTGAATTCCTAACCCTGATGAATATAAGTCTGCCTCTTCTATGCAGACAATTTTGTCAGCAGGCAGTTCACGTTTCTCTGAAGACTGTTCTAAGTTTCCATACTTCCTATTTTGTGATATATATCAAGGTTTTCATGTCATTCACGAGTAACATGTAGCTATTTGTCTTTGTTATATTTTCCTGTCCAGCTTCTGTGACCAAATCACAGCCACACATTACCTGTACCTTTCCGTATAATCAAGTATCTGAACAGATTTGTTTACCAGAGTGAGAAAACATCCTGTTTTTTGTGAACTGGGACATGACATATTTTACCTCATTTGTCTGTTTCTTTAGAGGCACGACTGACAGGTCTTTTAGCTTAAAGGTCTGCTTGTTTTGCTGGAAGCCTTTATGTTTTGTATGAATTCAGTCTTACAAAAATCTGCCTCATATATCATTCACTTACAGCAGTGGAAAATAGAAATGTTTTCCATTCTTAATCTTACCAGAACCTGTATTAAATTACCTACTTTACATGTTTCTTGCTCCTGTTAAGTCATAATTCTTTCAGTAGTCAGAAATGTCTTTTTTGGGTAAAATATTTTGTTATCAATGATTTGCTAAGTTTATATTACTGAGAGGAGGTATCGGGCATATTATGTTTCATACTAGCTTTTTCAAGAATACTACAGAAAATGAAGGCTTTTTCAATCTACACTTAGCATATTGTGTAGCTTTTCACTGCACACCTGAGAAAATACTGAGATTCTTCACTGAGAAAAATCAAGGAGACCACTGTTGGAAGTGAGGAGATGTGCAGAGAGGTTTGAGGTTCACCAGGTAAATTCGCTTGGGACTCAGCTTCAGCTATCAAGGAGAGCAGTCAAAGAGAGAACAAGTGTAAAGAGCACAGGTAGAAAAAAAGACAGAGGCATAGGTTTTGGAGCTCTTCAAGTGGAACAAGGAAATAGCAGTGCTGAGGAGGACTAAGGAAAAAGCAAAATCTGCCATAGGAGAGAGAAAAGGAAAAAGAGGAAACAGAAGTTTGGGAAGATGACTAGAAGGAAAAAGTTCCAGATATCGGCTCTGGCTAAGCTGTAATAAAACTCAAAGCATTGCTTTAGACTTAGAATTTGTACTTCATGGTTCTGCAAGAGAACTGAAGACAAATGAAATTCTTGTTAAGCCCTACAGAAAAATGTATTGGTTTAGTAAGCTTACTTATTCATTCTGCTTCTGGCTCTGATGGAATATGACAAGAAGAGAAAAAGCTTGACTAAAAATCACATAAGTTCAGGACAAAAAATCACATAGGTTCAGATATTCAACTCCTAAGTTATCAGGTGTAGAGAAAAAAAAATATTTAAAAAAAAAAAAAAACGGAAATCAGCAAGGGGATAGGGCAGCTGCTTTTCCAGCAGACAAAAAAAAGGCTGTTTAGTAATTTAAGAGGAGGGTGCAGAGAGGGCATGAGATCAAGGTTTACAAAATCAGGAAGATGATGAATAAATGGAGTGAGAAATCGTTGCTCTCCAAATCTTGTCATACTCATAAGGGTATATGGAAAGAGAAAGCGTCTGCTATTTCAAGGATATCTAGTCAAGGACCTGTTCAATGCAAAGGGGGATAACAAGAAAAGGAGGAAGCCATAAACAAGAATATACAAAGACACAATCCTGGCTGACAAAAAGTAAGGGAGGCACTAGTAAGAACCAACCTGGTCAGTCACACTAATTGATAAGGGTATGTGAAATGTGGGGATGTTTATTTCAGCAAGATTATCTGATCAGGACCTTGTCAGGTGGGATACCAGGGAAAAGGGACAAAATAGAGATACAATTGTGACAGATAAAATTAATGGAGGCAAAGACAAGTAACAAACTTTATCAGTCACACTAATTTTGGTGAGTTATCAAGAAACTGCAGGCAAATCAGGGGTTTGCAACTGATAAGGATGTAAACCTGAGGGTTGCTGGAGGGGTGTCAGTGGAATTACACAAGCTGATGGGGAAAATGTGAAGGGGAAGGAAACTGGAAGGAACAAAACGAGGATGCTTGTCTGACTGACCTCCATGCCTGATCACCAGTCTACTCTGCCTTCTTATTAAATCCTTTCTGAAATCTCTGAGTAATCTTACTTTATTCCATGTGCACGTGTGTTGAAAGGACCAAGTGCCAGGTGCTGATAGAGTGGACAGGATGACAGCTATTGGAATAAGACCGGAGGTGTAACCAGGACTGATTCACACCAGTGCCAGCTACTGGAACAGCTAAGTGTCTTGGCCCCAGCCACTGCAGTGGGAGTGATGTGTGCTCCAAAAAACAGCTGCAAGAAGGGACTGCCACAAGCGAAGTGAGGTGCTCAGTGCTAGTGGCTGGAGTGGGATCACAGGTCACAACCCCTGTGCCTGGTGCAGGATGCTGTGAGTGAGGGGGTGGAGGGCTTGGGTAGAGGGGGGTGTATGGGTCTTTTGCTAGCAAACCTCAGTCTGGACCAGGCAGCCAGGAGGAAGTCCTGGGTCCAGGCAGGGATATCAAGTGAATAGAGGATATCTGAGGGGACCCACAAACGCGAGATGCCCGTGTGATCAGTGTGTGAGCTGTGTGTTTGCTAGAAAGCACTGGACTAGTGAACAGGAGGCCTGAGATTTGGGCAGGGGTACCAGGCAGAGAGACAGACTGTGCTGCTACTGAGAGGATCAAAGAATGTGCATGTGCCTAGGAATCTAGAGAGTGTTGTATCGGTGCCTGCTTTAGTGACCTTCTATCTTTCCTAGCATGGAGGACAGTGTCTTGGCTGTCTGGGCTTATGTTTTATATAGATGATGCTAATCCATTGTGCAAGTCATTGAGCATCACTGTGTCCTTTCACACTCAGTCCATATCAGCAAAAGTCGCCCCTCTGACTAGAAAGAAACATTGGAAGAAGTCAGTTGCCCTATCAACAGCTGACACAGGTCCAGGACAGCAGCATATTGTCTATGACAGTCTATGTGAGCAGCCACGCCAGTGTCCTCTGTGCAGGCATGTGCATGTGCATGTGCCTGTGGGGTAGATGCTCAGCTCAGGTGCAGATGTTGAAAGAGCTGGAATAGAAGGAACTTCAAAAGAAAAGCTGACCCATATGCTCACTTAAATCACATCTCTTACCAGTATTGTCTGAGACAGAATTTTGTGTTAAACAGACTTTTTCCTTTTATTCCTATGTTGTAATTAACTGTAAGAACAGGTCTTTTGTTCTCAGAGCACAGGTGGGAAAAAAATTCTTCTGGCAATTCTTTTGGGGCATATTTATTTGTGATAATGATCCTGAATTAGAACAGTACTGCTCAAAAGGAGCACGTGTGAGACTATCAAGCTGAGTTTCTTGTTTCCAAAGAAACAAGAGTATTTTGTACAAAGACACTTAAAATCACCTCAGGAATTTAATTCTCCTATCCCTAATTTCTGGTTTGGTAGATGAATATGAACAATTTTTGTATAAGTAAAACCAAGCTGTGCAGAAAGTATGTGATACTCTAAGTTTTTTAATGTCAAGCGAAAAAACCCTACCACTGTCTTTGGCTATATAATAATTTATTTTTTTTTCTGAAAAAAATCTACCATATTCACCATTGCTTTATTTCCAGTAACTCTTTAAAAGCTTGTCTTAATTACAGCAAAGGTAACTCTTTTCAAAAATTTTCTTTTTAGTCAATGAATTGTTCTGTTTTTTATAAATTGAGTGCACAGTATATCATAACCATTGTCAATAAACATTAACATCAGAAACTTCATCAAGTAATACATACTTCAGCAGACATTAAAATACTGTAAGTTAAGGTAGCATGGAAAATCAGCATCAGTGTAAGTATGATAATTTACACTATTTAAGAAGTTAAAACTGTGCCTATATTTCTGAGGTTTTTTTCAATTTTCTCCAGTTAACTCCCTCTGCAACCAGTCATGTTTATTATACTCACCTGATTCCCCGCCTATAATTTCAGAACTCAGTGTATCATTCTGTGTTGTAATGGGTGTACTCACCACTTCCCTACTTCAATACCTCCCATAAATATTATTGACAAGTTGGTTCATCCACCTTCTGGATTATTAGTGATGATGTTCATCCATTCACAAATTTGCAGATTTTGCATGCAAGGACTACTCATAAATGTTGAAAGGACTGGCCTTTCAATCCCACTGATCCACACAAATTCAGAATTCTTTCTCTCAGGGACAAATCAGAATATATATTCAGTGAAATGTATTATCAGGTTTTGGGAGACTGTATTTAACTACTTGTCCTAACTTTAAGGCATGTTTATGGCAATTACATATTGAACAAGCCTGGTGGTACTCTTTAAATTTTTATTTTGTTTTTTATGATAATGTAAGTGTTAAAAGACATTTTTTTCTGGATTTTTTTTCCACCAGCTTTTGAGCTCTAGTAAACTAGTGATGTTTTTCAGTGTTTGCCATTCACTTAATTGGGCCTTCACTTACAAAATTTTCCTATCTAAATGTTTCTATATCAATAACATGTAAAAAATGTGGAATTAGCTGTACTTTTTAAATAACATAAAATATTGGGATACACTTGGTAGATAATTTTTCTATATCTGAGATCACCTCTGTTCTGAATTCTTGACACCATTGAAGCACAATTCTTTCTAGTTTTGTCCTTTTTTCAGTTCCATATCACTTTGCATAATGTTTCTGAATTTCCTTTCTTTGACAGTGTACGTTAAAATTTCATTAGTGAGAATTTATGAAAATTTTAAAGGAAGAAGTAAGAAATTAAGGCTACTGCTGTTTTTTTACCAAACAAGTTTTGAAATTAAGGAAATCAAATGGTTGCTATTTCATTTTCTTTCTGCTTACATGTCTTCTGTGTCTTCCTCCTTATTTTTTTCTTTCCACTTAATGACTAAGTAATAAAATTACTCTTTCTTTCCTTCTTTCCTTCTTTCCTTCTTTCTTTCTTTCTTTCTTTCTTTAAGTGTGAGATGTCTTTTTCCTCTTCTTGTTGTGTATTATTCTAGATTTCATTTCTAAAAGTCTGGCTGCTGGAAATCCAATTTCTTTAAGGACTTCTTTCCAAATACTAACGTACCAGTGACCTGGTCCTTCCAAATATCAGTGCCTCCCCATACTCTGCTGGTATTATCTTTTTATAGCCATCACTTTGAGCCATTCTCCCTTACCCACTTTATTCAGAAAACCTAAAGCAAAACATTCCATCCTGGGAGCTCACTGTACACTGTAGCTAGATTTCTTCTTTACTGAACTAAGGCCTCACGCATCCTTGCCTATGTTCTGTCCTTATATAATTTTGTAGCTAAAAGACACACTTAGTATCTGTTTTAAATAGCTTTACGTGGTTGAATGCAGATTTTCTCAGGTCTCACTTTAACCCTGTTCTCATTTTCCTGTCTTCTAACTGTGTTTCTCTTTCTAACCAAACAATCTTTTCTTTGCCATTTTTCCTTTTTTGGGGGGGCACTTTTTAACTCTCAGCATCCTCTTAACACTATTTTTAGGTGGTTATTCATCTATCTCAATTTCAAGCTATTCCCTGCTCATTTGCCTTATGCTTTCAAACTAAGCCCTCCTGCTCATTATCTTGTAACTCTTGCATCCAGCTATGATGTGCCAAACAGACAAATCATAGCAAAAGTCAGCTACAATAAGTTTCAGCTTTCTACTTATACATCATGTGTGTGTGACATGCTTAGTATTTCATCTGGGATATATAACAGGGTTTTATTTTCAATCACTGAATGCATTACACTGTACTCAAGGACACATTCCAGATGTAGGGTCAGAAAAGGATTTCAGCTCATTATAGCTTATTCATATTATTCAGTATTCAATGAATAAAGAAGAGTATCTCCAAAATGGACATTTCTGCTCTTATTAACATTTCTTTCACTGAAGTTGGTGAGATTTAGCCTCACTACTAAGAGTTTCTGTCTCTTAAAAATTTTTTTAACATAGTCACAAAAAGTAGTTATGCATTTCATTAATAGACTTTGTAATTTGAGTGACAGACTCTACCTACGTATCTTAACTTATTTTTCCAGTAATCACACAAACTGTATAATTTAGGACCAAGAGGGAACTCTACCATTTAATGAAGAAACATAAAGATAACTTTAGTATTTTGAAGAGCATTTCTCTTTACAATTCTTTAACGTAACTTGAGTTTAGACAAAAGCCATTTTTATTCAAATGTTAACTGCCAAACATACCTAGAAAGATAATTTTGTAATCCCTTTATCAATTTAAAGCAAAGACTGCAGTGGTTAAGTTTAATTAAGGAAAAGTAAATTGCTTTCTGTTAGCCAAATTAATATGTATCTATGAACCATGACCCTTTTCTTTCATTTACACTGGAAAATTACTCAAAATGATAGCCCTTTTCAAATTATTTGTATAAAAAATGAAAATTAATATCATCATATTAATCCAAGCTGGGATGGAAAATGATAACTTTTTTCTATTATATTCTATGGAAAGCTGAGAAAGGGTGAGAATTAATTTAAAAATTACCTTCGCTTTCATTCCTTCCATTTATTACTTGAGTATTTTTAGTCAGTCAAGGTCAGATTCTTATCTGGTGTAAACTGGTGTAGCAAGATTTACTTTCTTAAAAACTTCACTTTCATATAACTTTATCACTGAAAATATCTAGAGCAACATTACCTTCATTTTATAAATGGGGTAATCAAGACACGGTAAAATAATTTTAGTTTGTCCTACACTATTTTGTTAACAGCAATCAATAACAGATCTAAGAATATGAGCTGGATTACCTGAGAGATGATTACACTGCTGTGCTCTGGCACTCCACACTAGAAGTGCTACTTACATCAGATAAAATTCTAAGGAATATTCACTCTAGTCAAATCAGCTTTAGCTTTCAAATCAAGCCTTGTAAATACTGTTGTATAAAACATGAACTTGACAAAATACAATCCAATCTCTTTTGTGTTATTCCTCATCTGAAGTATTCTGTCCTCAATATCAGTGTTACAACTAAGAACTTGCCATGGGAAAATGATTTTTGTTTTCTGATATTCAGAATATAATTGTAGCACCATAACCCTGGACTCATATAGCTGAAATTCCAGATCCAATTGGATCTACATGGCCTTACTGTTCTGTCAAGAGACAAGGCCTGGAATCAGATTTGCCATACATCTAGATTATTTATGAGCTTTACTGCCTGCATGGCCAGGTCTGGAGCAACCTCTTTATGGAAGAGTAACGTTTCAAAGGACTCTCCAAGAGACTGTCCACTTGCTGGTCAGAGCATTTTATCAGTCTGCAGTAACTTACCTTTCTATTTGACAGCATTCTATCTCAAACATCGCATTTTGTTCTTGCTGTAGCACCACATCATCAAAACCAGGCTGTCAAACTGTGTCAACTGTTATAAAGACAAGTGTAGTTCTTAGGCAGCCTGAAGTGATTATAGGAGGAAAAATCAGAAATGTCCTGAGCTTTAGAAAATGCACATCAGAATGTACGTAGCTTTTATGCCACACTGAGAAACAAGCTTTGTGCAGAAGGGCAGTAAGAATACGCTTCTTACTCAGGAGAGGACATTTTTAATAAAGGTATGGATGCTCTGACAAAATCACAATAAGCCTAGGAATTGCTTACACTCAAAAGCGCTTCCACAGCAGGAGTCAATCACGAAACCTTAAAACTCCTCTTGTCAAACTGCAGATTTCCATTAAAAAAATTTGCTTGAATCATTCACAGAAGTCTGCAATTTATTTTTTCACTGATTTTAATAGCATTATTCAGTCTATCGTACAGTTTAGAAACAGCTAAACTAGTGTTGTGTTCTCATCGTCAAGGCAGTCTGACCAGGTTTTTTTGTATGTTTCACCTTTACAGGTGTTCCTTTATAGGCTAGCATCATCTCTCACACTGCAGAACCTAACTGCCACTTTAGGTAATCCAGAAATTAGGACTTCAAATCTCATTTACATCTTAAAAGCCCTAGTGGGATTTGCACCTATATATATACTTCATTTTTTTGTTTGTTTAAAAAGATGTTTTGTACTCTATTTGTTAAGAGGAGTGGAATTTATATGATTCTGAAAAAAAAAAAAACAAATCTAGAAACCATTACAAAACATTTTTCAGATTTTCTCTTTTGGCTGAAAACCGGTGATCTTTCTGAGTTCTCCACAATGAAACTCAGTTTTCCAGAATAATTTTTCCTCTTCTTTTCAGTGCCTTTAAGTCATTACTAGCAACAATTATATCAATGTAATTACCAGAAATTAATACAGACAGAAATGAGGATAGAATCTAGGTTAACTTATGTTGATAGTACAGAGACCAGATTGAGCTTCTCTGAAATGTCCGTTTTCTTTCTGGTTACCTTCTCTCTTTTCTGAATGCTTAGCAAATTCCTTCTGCTGCACCTTTTTTCTTCTTTTCAGTTTATAAATATCCTTTTTGATTTTGGTTATTTGCCTTTGTAGTTAGACAGATTCATTTGAGGAATGATCTATATTGCAAACTAAGCATGAGATCATTCTTGTACAAGTATACAACAGTACTGAATTACGGTATATGTATTATAATCAATTACGGCTCCTGCTTCTAAAATAATGGCGGTGTACTAGAATCCCAGAAACATTTTTCTTATGAAAGCTCACCCATTTACATATGATAAAACAATTGTTGATGTTATATATATGCAACCAGTTCAGTAGCACCCATCTGAATTTCCAGAAAAATGAAGGTAATAACATTAAGTGGAAAGTAAATGTTCCATCTGCCTGGCTTGACGGCCCAGCTGAATTCTTTCTTCAGGAGAGGCTCACTCCAATGTAAATAATGGTACAAGGAAAAGTGATGGAGATACCCAACAATTCTTGCTTAAGTAAGAGAAATCATCTGATATTGGCCTTATGCCAGCTAGTGCATGCCACACAGGCTACTGGTACACTTATTAATATGTAAAGCTATATATTGATGCAAATATGGGGAAAAGATTTAGAGTAACTTTTCTGCACTATTTGGTTGGCTTTTTTTTCCAGATCTCTACCAGTAAATGACTCCTAACCCTATT